>NC_079147.1:105953017-106058328 GCF_945859685.1 Eupeodes corollae
CGTTTCCCCCTCTCGTCTATCAATTTATTATAATTCCTATCTTAGAAAGATTCTAGGGATCATAGCAGATATATATTATATGTATGTAGGTATGTTTAAGAAGAACATAGATAGAAGACAAGGACATTTCAAGCATGCTCGGTACAAGTTGGTAAAATTTGACAAACATCGACTTTCCTGTATACATATTACAATACAATGAATATGTATTTACTTTAATTTGTTTGCTATAAATAAATAAATGTTTCTCATATCAACCTTTAAGAAAGTCTATTCCAACTATTTACTTATAAAGGAATTCCTTAATAGGTCGACAAGATACGTAGTAAGCTTTCATTTTAATTAAATTTCGAAAACAATTGGAAAGCAATATTCTTCATATTTATTTATCAATTCCTAACAAAAGGCAAAAGTGTTGAAAATTTAATTGACAGTTCGCAAATTGAACAGATTTCCAAAAATAGGCAAAACATAACGGCTATTATCGAAGCAATCATTGTCCAAGGGCGACAGAAGTAAGCTTTACGCAGGCATCGCGATAGTGGGTCAATAAACAACACGACTAGAACGAGCGAAGGAAGTTTAAGAGCTCTTTTTAAATTCCGAGCAATTGGGGATCCACTCCTCCGTGCGCATTTAGATGCACGGGGGAAAAGCTTGTTTTGAAGTTTTGACAAAAGAAGGTGTTTGCTAAACTAAAAGATATAAAATTCTTCTCCATGCTGACGGATAACACTCAGGAGTCAGGACTCAGCTACTGTGCAACAAGTAGTGTTGTGTTCGATATGTTTATAAGAACGAAAATGGTCAAGAAATCATACGAGAGGATTTTGTAAACTTTGTTCCAACAGCTTTCACGACAGGAATGATATGAAAAAGATCTTTAAGCTTACCAAATTCGACTCTATTAACAATGCAGCCTTGACTATTGGAAAATCTTTGAAATTGTGATCAGGATATTTTTTTTAGATCGGTCAAGGATGCTAAGGAGCAATCAATAGGTCTGGTCAATACAATTTTGTTCAGGAATTATTCGCCAAAAATTTGCTCCGCCTGATTTGTACGTTCCTTATGCAGCACATTCTTTGAACTTTTCTATATCTGTTTCCAAAAAAATACCACCTGTTAGAGATTGCCTACCCAGAATTGAAGCAGTTTAAAATCTTTTCAAAACAGCAACCTATTCACCAAATTTTAAAAAATCCTGATTGTGATTTTCAAAATATTTGTTGAATAATATTTATTTTATCTCGCAATCGACAAAGAAAGCTGTTGTACGCAGACTTTTTGAACTATGTGTATGTTGCAAAAACAATAATCGAAATCGAAGAGACTCAACAAAACAAGACATTAAAAATTCAGAATCTGACGAGATGGATCTCGAAATAACAAGCAATTAACAATTTTGAGAAGCTATTTTCGTTTGTGTTCGAGATTCTTGACCAAATAAGAACATTGGAAAGTGTCTCGCACTTTCTTAAAAACTGAACTTAAAAATAGCTATGGATTTCGAGTTCTTTCTAGGTCAGCTTAAAGATTATAAGTATAATTTAATAACTCTCGTTCCGCATTAAGTCGTATGTTTGAAAGAGTAAATTAAGACTTGCTCGAGAAAGACTAAAGGGATCAACTAAAAATTAAACGGACAAAAGACTATTCTTTTTTGAAAGTGTTGGAGATGGAAGAAATATAGCTGAAATTGTTGATATTGACGTTAAACTTAGGAGAATAGTGAACCGGCAAAAGAATCGTTCAAAACTATTCGGTTTAAAGTACAGAAGAATATTTTCGTCTTATTTTTTTCAATTCTTTTCTCGATTTCTATGTAATACTAATTGGAGAACAATTTAAAAACCCTGAAAACATATTAAAAGGGCTTTCGGTTGTTTTCAAGAATTCATCGCCTGAACCAGCTTCAAAATTGAATGAAACGGCTGAGTTTTACCAAACCTATTTGACTACGATACCATCTTCTTGAAGAATTTTAACACTTGGAAGATATATTTGATTCGAGGGTATAATACTTCCTCTAATAGCTCATTGAAAGCACTCGGAAGCTGCTGCGAAGAAAGCTTTCCTTAATTAACGGGTTATTCAAATTGCTGTTTCAAAAGTATAGGGCTGAAATTCATCTAAGTTGTTAATCCAATTCTTCTGTTTTCAGTTGAAAGTCTGACAACTTTCGCTTAAATAACGTTCGTAAAACTGAAAATAAAGCTGTTTCAAGTGCAAGTGTTACCGAAGACCCGGATGTATCGATTCCTCGTCGTTCTCAAAAATTAAAACTGTCTTACGGCACATTATGGCGTCTTTTGAATTAGGATTTACACCTTCATCCATATAAAGTCCTGCTCACACAACAACTGAAGCCAGTTGACCATTCACAATAGGCGAGGCGGTAGACGGTGATTTTTCGAAAAGAAATTTCTTCACCGTCAAAGCACATTGCTCAGTCGGTGGGTGAACAAACTTGTCGTATTAAGGGTTCTGAGAATGCTGAAGTTATTAAAGAGAAGCCAATACGTCTCCAATAATAAGTCACTGTTTGGTGCGCTCTTTGGTCCGTAGCTGTGATTGGACCTTACATCTTTGCAAACGACGATTGAACGACTATCACCATCAATTTCGCTACGAACCGTGTTTATGCCGATAAACCTTTATATCTTTTGGGCACTTAAAAACCAACATTCATCTTGTTAAAGACTGAGATACCATCCAAAATGTGTCAAAAAGTGGTGGAAAATTACCTCAAAAGAATCAACGCTCGCAACAATTCGCGTGGTGCTAGTAGTTAACTAACTACCTGATACAGCTTCTGTTCTATAAAATGCTCCTTCGACTTAAAGCTTTATTCTTCCCAAAGTTAGTTCTATGGAAGTCAATATGTATAAAATAAAATGTAAGCATGGTATATTACCCGCCTCGGTAAATCAACAGTACTCAAGATAGCAAATAAGATGCATCGATTTCACCTTTAATGAGTTGATGAAGAAATACTAAGTCATAATTAACACGCCTTTGATGAAGAGATTGCATTTAATGAAGCTGAATATGATGTGCATAGGGTGGCAGATCAAAAGGATCATTCTAAGTAAGGCCCTGAAGGGCAATGCGACTGAACATTACTCGAGCGCAGAAATGACGTTACATCGTTAAAAGACGTCATGAATGGAAGAGGGCCAAGAAGGCTTCGCTGGGGAATACCAGGTTGAGCAACAAAAGGCTTTGAATGACAATTTATAAATTTTGCCTCACACTTTCAAAAACAACATCTTTAAATAAAAATGGAATGCAAGAAAGCTTTGCAATGGGCCTGTAGTTGCTTATATCCACCTTGATACCTTTCTTGAAAATTGGTGTTAGAAATGACTTCTTCCATGTTCTGGGAAATTTTCCTGTTTTTAGAGAAAGTTTGAATAAGACCGTAAGAGGTTCAACTAAAGCCTTACTACACTTTTTTAATACTCGGGGGGGTGGACCGCCTGAACAGTCATCATTCAACACAAAAGATCAAGGACCGTACTCTGTAGCACAGCTAGATTGCGAAAAGCAGTGAAGATTATTAAAATATACTTCATCAACTACTTCAGAGCTATTAACACACGAAAATTTGTTGCAAAAGCATTATAGATATCAACATTATTATCTAATGAAAGGTTCTTGGAAGTGAAGTTAACTAGATTTTTTCTTTTAGCTTACAAGTTTCCAAATTTTGTTAGGATTCTCTTTCAACGAATTCTCTTTGAAGAAGTTGATTAGAGACCGAGTTTTCCATGACTTATTTCTTTTGTTACGCAGTACTTAAACGAAATTCTTTCGTGTACCAAGAGTGGCTAAAGTTTGTATTTCTTGATTTCTTTAAAAGTCGCCAATATTAGATAATGGTAATGTACCAGCAATTCTAGAAATGGTAAAATAATAATAAAATAAATTATATAAACAATCAAAAGAATCACTGTGTTCAGTAAGGTGATTACTTAAGTCAAGAAATATGTCCAAAAGGGGTTGATATTTATCAATATTAGTAATTCCTGGTCTTGATTCTAGAATAACGGTACTAGTAGCGTCAGAAGAAAATACTAAATCTAGAATTTGATTTTTTTAATTTTTAATATAGCGTTTTTGGTGTAAGTCAGTTCTATTTATAAAGATAGCTCCAGGAATCCAGTCAATGTGTGGTAAATTAAAATCAGCTAAAAGTAAAATATTCTATTTTGAACGTCGAACTTGTAGAGTTGTAGAAGCTGAGTAAGGTCAATGATTCTCAAGAATTTTTTCTATGTGAGTCCTGAAAGTAAAGGACGTTCTTATCCCTCTACCTTTCCATAATCATGACCCCTTCCCACATAAACAAGGCATGCAAGCCAACGCTTATGTCACCAACTCCCATCCCACCTACTACGTTGTAATGGCGAAAAAGCGAAAAACTAAACAGCGCTCCTCTCTCCCGTGCTCCTTTTCACTCTAGGTAACTTAGCTCAATTGCTGTTTACCAATCCTAATCATTTCCTTACATATCATGATGATGTTCTTAGCATCAACTGACTCCTTACTCTAACTCTTCATTTCTAACCACCTCTTATCTTTATTGGGCTGGATCTAAGGTGTTAAATGACCCGTGCCGATGATCAGCCTGGCTGGGGACCCAATTCAAAAATATCTCAGTCTCTAACGAAGTATCCGGTTACCTGGTGACCTCCAGATTAACTATCCTTATCTGTATATGCGAATCTCTGTACAGACGGGCCTATATTTCTTCGCAAATCGTGGGACCGTGGGAGATGAATACAAACAAAAAAGAAAAGAATGATGAGACCCCGGCCTGCAGTTTGGCGTCAAAGCCTGCTGCCGTATCTCCTGCGTCCGACACAGAGAAGGGAGTAATGGCAGTCCATGGACCCTACTCTGGTAGGTTGCGATACCTAATTCCAGTAGTGGCGGTGTTGTGAATAATGGCCCTACCATTACTACTGAGAGTGAATCCAGAATTGGAAAGGTGAAACTCTCGAAAAGCCTCTACAAACAAAAGCGGCAAGCTGCGAGAATCCTAAAGGCCTCTGGTGCATCATTAGAAGCTGAAAGGACACCAGCAAACTACTTGAGTTGAATGGGCAAACAATGTTCTTGCTGCAACAATAACCAGTAAAGACTCTACGTCTAATCGCGAAAGGTCTTTTGAGGGGCCATACCGACACCAAAACGGCCTCGTGTGCACAATCCCATCAGGCAATAAGCAAGTTTCAGTGAAGTCACGAAGGGCAAAGTCGTTGTTGCGGTCATTGACAGGAGCGATGATGATGACACAATATCGGCTGATTGTTAGCAGCTGGTCAATGTTACGCTCTCCGGTGGCTTTTTAAGCATTTTGAGAGAGCTTCCAGGACTACTTCCTTTCATAAGCGATTGGGGTTGTCATCGGGGTCATGTCAAACTCATGGTTTCTAGCTGTCAGAGGTCTGGTGAAGTTTGGCAAGGATCAAGGTTGTCGCTAAAGAAGACATTCCTGGCAGACCTAGAGCCAGCATTTGGATTCCAATCAAACCTCCTGGTATCGAGGACATTCTCGAGATGATCAAGGTTTGTAATCGCCAAGCTAGATTAAGTGAATGGTCTTTATAGGAGTGCCATTGTGGTACTCAATAAAGAATCTTTGGCTCCTTTAGCCTTGACCAATGGCTCTATAAATTATGGTTTCGAATCCATCAAAATTCGAATGTAAAAAAAAATAAGGCTATCGCGGATAGCGGACCTCCTACAACACTCGAAGGTGAACTCGCGGTTGGTGGCCCTGAGACGTGCGTCGTCTTCTCTCCCAACAGACGGTAACGATGCGCCCATGCCCTTGAATTAAGCAAAGTTTCTGTCAAAACGAATACGTCGTGTGGGAATTATTGAGCGTTAAAAAAGAAAATTTTAGTAGAAGAGGTAAGTCTGTTAAGTTTTTTGAATAGGTTCTCAAAGAAGCACCTTGTTTTTGATTTTATGTAAATTCTTTGACTAAAGTCCCTGTGGTATTCGTTACTAATTTAAAAATTGTTTGCTATTTCATAATAAATAGACTTCTGAACATTATTTGCAAATCGGGCTAATTTCTTACCAAATTAATGGTTCGGTCGTGTGATGCAAATAAACAATCAATTTATTGAAGAAGACTTTTAGTGAGCGCATTATCTCGCATCGTGGGCCTGTCGTAAGGACACCAAGACTGTGCAATTTAACACCGCTTGACTATTATTTGTAGGGTTATGTGAAATCGTTTGCTTCTGGGCAAATAGGACAGAGACGTTTGACGCCTTGAAAGAAAATAATCGGAATGCCATTGTTTACATACGGCCCCAATTGCTGCAAAAAGTGGTCGGAAATTCGGCCTTAATATTGTTTGCCTCTGCAGGCGGCCGAGGAGAATAAAAACGTTTTCAACAATTTTCAAAAATGAAGTTTTATTTTGTATTTTATTAATTCCGAATCATGAAAGGTTGTTGTTGGGGGCTTCGTTATTTTTCGACAAAGTCCTTAAATGCTAAGACTTCATTCCAATACTTACTACTTAACTTAATTAAATACTTACATATTGACGTTTAAGGTAACCCAATGTTATAGGGCGACGACCTTAGAGTAAATTAATGTCGATTGACATTCTTTAATGACTTGAAAAAGAATAAATTTAAAAAAAAAGATTTTTTGAAGCAAACTATCACAAACATATAACAAGCTATTAAGTCATATCTTGACACATAACTCACCCTTGTACCTTCTAAAGATTTATTCTAAAATGTTCAGTTTTGAAAGTTTTTAATAGATTTTTCTTTTTCCTAACAGTTTTCAAACTTCTCATAATTCGAAATCAAAAATGAAGGCTATGTTTCCAAAGAGTTTTAAGTAGTTTTCTTTTCTCATTGGAGTATTTTTGCTTAGAGTGAAAATAAATATGTAAATATTTCTTATTACGAACAAATTTAGAATCTTATGAAAGCAGGGCTCCAGTCCAATCTATCAGCTCTGAGTGTTTGTAAAGAAAAAAAGCCAAATAAAAGAATTTTATTTTCTTGATGAAAAACTTCAGGCTAAATTCTTCTAATTATTTTCTTCAAAACAATGCAAAAGGAAGGTTACTATTTTCTTTTTCTTCTACTTCTATTTTTCTTCACTTCGGTCATACAAAAATGTTCCTATTTGTAGAAAACACAAAAAAAAAATTAAACCTATCATTTCACTCCTTTGGTACATTACCTATCTTCTTACATTTTCAAGGACAACCTTTTGTTTGCTAAGGCGAGTTTGGCATCGGCACTATTCATTTTTTTTTTCTTTTAATTTCTTTATAGTGTTTTCATAACAAAACAACAAAAAGCAAATTTATATAATTTATTTACTTTGGGTTTGTATAAAGGGACATTAATTAAATTAAAGAATGATAAAGTCTTTTCAAAGGCTTTCGTTATACTCAATTGTTTATTACGCCCAAGGTAATGAAGAATGATTCTTGAAAATATTATGTTAATGACATTATGGTTGGTCGTTGGTTGCTAATGAGCTAAAAATAAATTATTAAGTGCATTAGCCTCTAAAAAATGAACAAAGACTACTTACACGTGTTTGAAATATTTTATACCAAAAAGTGTATTTAATTGGGTAAGAACTTTAAGAGAATTTTAGAATTTGCTATATAACAAAAAAAAAACACTTTGGTTTTATGAACATACAAAATAACTTTATACAATTCAAACCTATGCAAATTAAATAGCTTAGTTCAATTTTGAAGGACTTCATTCTTTTTTGCGATAATATTAAGATAAATAAAGGAGACGAAAATTTAATTAACATTTTCTTCGAATCCAAATTTTGTTTTGTTCAATTTGTATTCAAAGTTAAAAAATCATTCTATCAAATATCCTTTATCAAACATCAACATCTTTGTTTTTCACTGAATTTATATTTGTGTGTCTTCTCTTAACAATATCATCAAACAACACATATGTAGATCTATGTTCTTCTGTTCATTCGATTATGCAATCCCAAACTTTATATTATCGGAATAATAAAGTAGATAAGAAGGGTTATATTCACATACCTTCAAAAATTCTAAACTCAACTCAACCAGCTTTTCAATACATTCTGTTTTTAACATATTACATTTTCCTTCCACTTAATGCTAAACACGCATCCAGATAATATACTCAAAGGCATTCATATTCCTGACCCTTTTCCGAAACACAAAAACCAAAAAAGGAAAAGAATCAAGAAGAAAAAAGAAAAAACCGAAAACGAACAATAATAATACCCATACCCTCGGATACAGATTTGAATTAAATAGAAGAAAAAAAAATTAAAACAAAATTCGAAAACCCTCGAAACCACTGAAAATAATCTATTCTTTGATATTATCCCCCAAAAAATGCCCAAAAGGGCCCAATTGAAATGCCAAGAACACACAACCCATATAATGCTCGTATAAGGAAATGTGCAAGCTCACTCAAAAATAAAGGACTCGCATGAGCGTATAATCTCCTTTAAAAAACACATACACACACATACCTACATATATGTACCTTCACTTCAATTTAAAATAAGAATGGATCCTATCTCAAGTCTATACAATAATATTTGTTTGTAATTCACACGCCTCAATTTTTATATTGGCTTCCTTGAGGAGAAAAAAGACAAAAATAAATGTCATGCACGGCTGAGTAACTGGGTTCAAGGTTTAGGGGTATAGGTACTTGGTTAGTGTCATAAGTGAGGGTTTAATTTTTTGAAGATTGAATTTAAACAAAAATAATAGATACAAATATTTAGGAAATTTTGTTTTAATTTAGAAAAATCAAATAAAAGTGGTGATTCGTCCCTATTTAAAGATTATGAAGTAAGAAATACTCGTGTGAAAAACTTTAGAATCGCTAATTGAAAAGCCATCAAAATTTAGGGTTTTAGATATTATAGGCACTTTTTTATTTTAGTTTCTATAATTGGTCATTATAGTAATTATAGGCCAGATGGTTGTTATAGCGCTATTCTGGTCAGGCAACACTCAAAGGAAGGTATGTAGAGATTTGTTCTGAGTTAAACCATCTGACTCAGTTAGTTAACAAGACAACTTGGCTTCCAGACGTAGCAATTCAATCCGCCAACAATCTAGAATTACCTCTGCTCCTAATGAATATGTGGTTAACGTGTTATCGCCTCTAGACACACCAAACCATTGTATCATATCTACCAATTCCATAATTCCTAAAAACCATTGCTAAAATTATTACTCCTAAGACAACCGTTTGGCAATATGAGAAAGACAACTGGGATGTTCTCAGCGATTTCTTCAGCAACCTTAACTAGTCACTAAGCTTCCCTTTACAATCTATCAAACCCAAAGAAAACTTATTGTTTGATTCAAGTGGTAAAGAGCTACTTAGGATCAAAGACGTAAGTTTCCGGATATACAAACACGATCCCACTGAGGAAAACCAAAATAAGTTTAAACAAGCCAAATAGACCTGTAACGAGCATATTACATTTTTGTATTACAAGAACTTAAGGCTAAATAATGCCCCAAAGGTAGTAAAAAAAATATGTCTCCGTCGTTCCTACGCTTGTTTTTAATGGCACTTCTGTTGAAAACTCGATTGATAAAGCCAATTTGTTTTTAATTCGACGCTTCCAAAGATTAGCATGACTCCTCCTTTGTTTGAAAGCGTAAACGAATTTATTGGACGACTCTTCCTTTACAAATGTTAGAGTACTAAAAGACTTCGATATTTACAAATCCACTTTCCAGAACATTTTATTGGAAGAGGTGTTTTTCAACGCTGGCAAAACCTTAGCGTTAGCTTTTCTATCTGTCACACTCCTCAAAACTCGTTGCCAATGGAGGGAAAACAACATTTGTCCAGCCTGTTCTTAAAAAAAGTGAATCCATCCTCGCCAACATCACCTTTCAAAACCTCTCTCCTTTAACTAGTGCTAATACTTTTTCTCTGCAGTAAAATTTTAAACTGTATTACCGACGATTGCCAGTACCCGTGGCATAATGGTTAGTGCGGTGGACTGTCATGCAAGGGGTCTTGGGTTCAATCCCTGCCTGTGCCCCCATAATTTAAAAAAAAATAATTTTCGAGGGTACTGCCTCTTGCGATTAATTGACAAATCCTTCAAGAGTAATTCTTGTCATGAAAAAGTGCTTTCTCAAACTAGCCGTTCGGATTCGGCTTAAAATTGTAGGTCCCCTCCATTCCTGACAACATTACTCACACACAGGAATGATTGAGAGTTGTAAGTCACTAGGCCCTGGTTCTCAACGGACTGTTGCGCCACCCATTTTTTTTTTATTTTTATTACCGACGATTGGACACTCTTATACAGGTATTTGTAATTTTTGGAAGAAGGACTTTTAACTTTGACAAAGCCGAAAGCGCATCAGGCGCGGAAGTTCTACCGATCCGTCCGAAACATGCTGCTGCACATATTTCAGGAACGTAGGGAGAAATCTGATTACCGATCCTGCAAACATACGGCAGCATTTGGAAGTGTACTTTAATTAATTGCTAAAGGGTTTAGCTCACTGAAGAGGTGAAGGCCCACAAATTCAAAAAGAAGCATAAATTCTACCGCCACCAAGCATAGAAAAGGTCGGGAAGTTTGGAAAAAGTCCCCGGGAGCCGATGGTGTCATATCGAGCAATTCATGATATTAAAGCGTACGTATGGGAACATGAAGAAATTCCAGAAGACTGTCTAATAGGTATAGGGTTTTTCAATCAGGGCGGGTAGATGTCGTGGCGTTTACTGTTTGTCACGTATAGCGCCGCCGCCGGCCGCCCTGCTGGAACCACATGTCTAGGTTGAACCATTTGATTCAATTTGGGCCATAAGAAGTTGGTTATCATCGTTATGTAGCGCACACTGTTGACGGTGACCGCCTAACTAACTTCGTTTTTAAAAATATACGGACCAATTACGCCACCAGCCCAAAATCCACCCCAAACGGTAACTTTTTGATGATGCGTTATCACCCGCGAATCCCGCGGTTGGTGTCGACCCATATTATATGATATTATATTGTCCCATGCCAAAGAAAATAAGAGCTGCCACAACGTGCAGCAACTAAACAGGTATCACGTTGTTGAGTATCGACTATATGATACTCGCCTCATTCCTACAAGATCGAAAAGCGCATTACTCATAAACTATAATGGGTCAATATTAGTGTAGTTTTATTCAAAGCAAATCAACAACTGATCAGATTTTTACCCTCAAGCAGGAGGCGATGAAAAAATGTATAGAATTAAGTATTTCTACTTCTGTTGTTGTTTCTATTACTACTTACTTAGTTGATATTTATCAACATTTTACCAAATGTCAAAAATATAATGCACAAAATTAACTCGGAGCAAAAAATAATTTTTTGTTCATAAAATATTCGAGATGACAATTATTTTTGTTAAGTTTTTCATGTTTGGTTCGTGAGATATTTTGGGTTGAAGACGAAAAGAAGATTTTGGAGGAAGAAGATTTTGAAATGTTTGAAGATTCAGTGTTGTGTAGGAATGTTAAAAGTTTTTAAACTCGAGCAAATCCTCTTGAAGAGCTGGACGATGGTGAATTTTACTCCAGGTATAGATTGTAAATTGTTAACTAGTATCGTGCTAAGGCCTTAAGTTTGACACACAAATATTTAAAGTCAATATCTCTCTTTTTGGATCAAGTTTAATTTTTAATTGCTTTTGCATTTTTTCTTTTTGTAAATTAAAATCAGTTAAAGTTAAGAGAATATTCGATAATATTTTTGTTTCAGTAGATACATATTGTATTAAGATAATTTTTTCAAAAACAAATTTGAATTAGAATATTTTGAAATTCCTTGTTTTAATAATTGTATGGAATGGAATAATTTTGAAATCAATACATTAATTTTGTCTGCATTCATTTAAAGTGTAATCGAAAATCATTTTTTATTCGAACTATCAAAAAAAAACTATCAATGTTAAAAACTATGAATGTTAGAAGATAAAATTATTTTGAACCCAATTTCTTAAATTATTAAATCCAATAAAACAGTGTTGAAAATTTTATATTTTTTTAGGTTTATGTTTTTTGAAAAAAAAACTTATCGATTTTTCTAAAAGAATCGCAAAAATATTTGTCTATAATTTTTGTATATAATTGAGATGACAAACATTTTTCTTATAAATGAAACCCTTTTATAAATTTTTCTTAATAAATTTAATTGAACTCGTTTATGTTATTAATTCAAGAGATATTCGGGGTCGGCAAACATTTTCTTTTCTTTTATAAATTGCTATAGTAAAAACCACAAGCTCAATTTTTTAAAAGTAGTTGTTGCAACTTCTGATGTTATTGACTTAAAATGTATTTTAAGTCAATATTTCTGCTGGTTCTTAAGCAATGGCCGACAAAAAAAAAGGTATCCTGAATTCACAGACGCATTACCAAACATCTGTCTAAGAACCTTTGATTTAGATTCTAAGGGCCTTTAAACGTTGGGAAATGTCAACATTTGCAATTCGTCAAATCGGATCGATAACAAAAACTTCCTTTGGGAAGTTAAAAATATAATAGTTAAGAAATTGTATTTTTTAGGCTTTAACTGGGCCACACATGTATCCACCCCATACTACTTATCCCATTTTCCTCTGCCAAAAACGATAACCTCCATCTCTGCGTTGTTAATTGACCCCGCAGAAGCTGAATGAACTGAGCTGACCTAATTTCCCTCACGTTTTTTATTTTCCAGATATAAAAATGTCAGCTCAAAATGGCAGTAATATCAAAAACGTAAAAAGTAGGTAAATCCCCATAAATCATAAATCAACCAATATGTGGTGCAATTAAAACAAAATCTCACACCTACCATACCTAAAACGTATAATTTATTTTCGAGCTCTAGTTTGGTTTTTCTACTCTTCAAGAAAAATTTCAAGGAATACATAAAGGTTGCTGAAAAATATAAATGTATATATTAAGTTTGTTGTGATAAGATGATATTATTATTTTGTTGGATTTACACCAAAATTATTACTAATGATAGTTTTCTTACTTATGTTCCACTTAATATTACCAGACTTAAATCGCATTCGTTGATTATGACTGGTCGGAAAGGTTTTTTAAAATATGTCCCTTTTAAAAACGATGTTTTTAAGGCTTAGTTCAAACTCAAAATATCTCTTTACAATAAATCGTATAATGATTTTGCAAAGTATAAAGTCTTGTCTCTAGATACAATAAAGATCAATTTTGTATCTTACTTATATTCTGAAAATTCTCTTAAGTTATTAGTTTTCATTTCACTTTTAATGAAGTTTTGAGCAGACCTTAAATTCAATGCTTTAGTTCTGGAGTTCATTTTAAGTGCTGATTGCGAGAATGTCGTCATCTCTAAAAATCTAAGAATGTGCATTATCAACAAAAGTAACCGTGGTACAATCGAAACCGATTCATGACAGTGGTCAAAAATACCAACTTTGAAAAGAGTGTTTCCATAAAACACGTGTTTTTTTGGTATTCTATAAATAGCATAGTAGAAAATTCCCAAGAAAACCCATCGGCAGTAGCCAGATTTTTGAATTTAAAAATTGGTACAACTGAAAGAAGATCTGTCAAAATAATAATAAACAAGAACACAAATAGAAGATAGTTTTGTGCAAATCAAAAGCTAATATTAACTTCAGCAAAAAAAAAAACTAACTAAAACTAATAAAATGGAAAATTGAGATTCTGTAAAAAAAAAGTTCATTTAACAATTGCAGCTTTGACATGACATATAAACTTCAAGAAGGGGGTTTGTTCGTAGACTACTAGATCAACATGTCGCATTGAGAGGGCTTGAAGCTCCCCTTAATGCTGTTTTTACCTGAATCAAGTTGAAATGAACTTGAATTGTGAAAAGACACCTGTGTGGAGGAGATAATTCATTAAGTACTGTTTATTTGCATGTTTGTGTACAAAAAATACAGTTTTGTTTTAATCAAATTTAAAAAAAAGTCACATAAAGTATGTAGCATATTCTTATATGGTGCTGAACTATTATTTTTTGTTGAAAAATAAGCCCAGTTAGGCCATTTTCATCAACAAAGCTAAATAATATCAACAGTAACAGATTGATTTTTTTCAACAATGGAAAATACACGATTCCAAATGCACAATTACTCAACGAACACAGCCATCGAGATACCAATACAATATCAATCGTACCAACATTTGAGAACGGAATCACATAAGGTCCATTCGAGACTTGTATAAATGTCAAAAACCAATCCCTAGTAAGATTCTACTTTAACTTTTATCGGTAGTATTCATACTGCGGTAATTGTTTTTGCTATTCGTGTAAAATCCTACTTTACTTTTGATAGATTTTCCAACAAAACACGGGTATTGAAAACCGCACCTCTAAAATAACACCAAAGCAAGAACAGATTATGATAGTTTCCAATTCTCAAAATATTTTTTTGTGGAAAATAGTCCAAACGAAATTATTTCCCTTAAATGCAAAATGCTCTTTTTTTATAAACTGTTATGGTTTCAGAAATGAGTAAAATTTGTATTGTGCTTGAAATGTTATCCAACAATGAAAACACATTGTTAACTTTTTCAATACTCCATTTTAAAGTGACAGTTGCAAAAGAATTTACTTTTGGGGTTAGCAACGTATGGCAAATCTTGCGGGCGTTCAAGGGCATCAACTTAAAATTTAAATCACCCATAAAATTCTTACAAATAAAAATTAATTATCCATACAAATATTTTAGGACATTGCTAGAATGACTTGTGAAATTCTCCAGTACTTGAAGTATTGAACACGCCGCCGCCGGCCGCCCGCCAGAACTTCCAACGTTGTTCGTTTTGTCTATACTCTGAATATAAGCCAATAGGGAGAAGTGATGGTAAATTGGTACGCAGATCGCAGGAAAGTCGCAAAGTCGAGTAATAATAGTGCCAAATGGCCAATATATCCACTAATTACTACTCCGAGAGAAAAACTCCAGAAATTATATGCCGTGCGTTGGCCTTCCGTTTCCTCCACGTCGTCATCGCAATGCGCTGCCATCATTATCAGCGTGTCGTTCGTTGGTCTATTTTCAACACGGCTTTCTCGAGAATTTGTTTTATTATACGGGCTTTGGCTTATGACAGATCCGAATGTGAGCTGCGAATTGCGGGCAGAGCTTGATCTAAGCAAAACCAGCACAACAAATAAATCTTCATCTGCTGCCCCCATACAAGAAGAGGTGTTATTTATTTTGTCGTTGATTCTGATTCTGATAAGAGCGGTTTTGAGAATGTCTTGATTTTTAGTCTTTTTTTATGTGTCGTTTTGTTTTTCATTTAGATTTGTGTTTCGTCTTTTGCTTTTTCATTTAAGTTGATGGCAAATTTTATGTTTGTCTTTTGTTTATTGTGAGATTTTGTTGTTAAAGAGGTGTTGAGGGAGGGGGGTTGGGGTAGTGGCTGGATATTATTATGGGGGTTAAACATTAAGGGTAGTTATCGTAATTTCTATTCCTGTACTTTTCTGTTTTTATCCTTGGGGTTGTTAGATTCATTAGAAATTAGGGACAATTTTCTGCCTCAGTGATTGCAAATATTGTGTCAGAGCAATGGAAACAAAAAGTGAGATTTCATGACGACAAAGAAGGATATGAAATGAGTGGGTGGACATGTTGGCAGCGGTGATGGCGACGACGACGAAGAACGGCGGCGGCGACAACGAAGTTGTCTGACGAAGGCGGACAATTAATTTGCGTAATTTTTTGTTTCTATTCTTCAAAGAATCATGAGTGCTTGATGTGGGCGAGTGGGGGTGGGGGAGGGTACCATAAGCATTAGTTATTAAGTTTTTGAAAGAATAATATCCCAGTTAGTTGAAGTTAACATTCATCAGCATGCGGCTAAGTTGAAGATGGAGATGATGGGCTGAAGGTAGAATCAAAACAAACTGTGCAATCAATTACATCTGGAGTTTAATTCTCATTAAGATGGCCTTACGGATGATTGGGCAATGAATTAAGGTTACTGCCATTAAGCCATTTTGTGGAAAGTCATATAGGTTTGTATGTTTTCTATAAATTATATTGTATACACATTCGAATGTTGTATGGTACGTGAGGGTACTATAAGTTTTGATATGCGTATAGTTATAGTAAGTTGGTTGAATTGGATTAATTGATTGTGCTTAATTATATTTACCTGTGAAAGTGAACAGGTGTGTACCCACATCTATGTTAGGTAAGGTATCTATACCCATACCTAAGGTACAATTTGCCCTCTTCGTGATGATGGTGTATATTTAGCAAAAGTACCCTTGCTAAGATAGATAAGAAAAAATTAATAGAATCAGGCCAAATGCGTACTTTGTTTAAACGATGAGTAAATAAAAAGAAAAGGACCCAGTTCTATCTTCAATGATTGCTCTTAGTCTGTATGGAGGTATAGGAAGGTATATAGCTTCGTATCATTTGGAACCATCAAAAAGA
The DNA here is from genome assembly GCF_945859685.1 of Eupeodes corollae. Taxonomy (NCBI): domain Eukaryota; kingdom Metazoa; phylum Arthropoda; class Insecta; order Diptera; family Syrphidae; genus Eupeodes; species Eupeodes corollae. Next base: position 105,969,498 of record NC_079147.1, read on the forward strand.
AAAAGGTAAACACACGTACCTTTATACTATTTTTTGTTTATATATCTATCTATATATTATTTTATCCTAAAAGATAATAAAGAAACAAATGAAAGACTTGAGATCATTAGGCCGAATTGTTTGGTTAAGAAAAGAATGAACAAAAAAGAAATAAGAACTTTTATTTGAGAAATGAGTACAAAACTTGATGACAGTTTTTGTTGTTGTTTTCTTGTGTAAATATATTATATATACTTTGAACATTAAGGAATGTTATTTTATTTTTTTAACCAGGTATACGAATTTTTTCTAGGACTGTTTTTGTTTATATTTTGTCTTGACTTTAAAGTATAAAAAAAAATATATACCATTTGATAATTAGTTGGTTTGACAGCTTTGAGGTTTTATAGCCCTTATCTGATGGTGATGCGTATTTAATGAAAAAAAATATAAAGAAAAGCCTTAAAATGTTTGTGTTTCTTTTGTTCGTGCTTTTAATATAAAAGAACTTTATAGGTTTAAAAAGTTTGGTTTACTTACAATATTTGATTAGTTATTTTTAAGGGACCATTTATGGCGGGGTTCAACTACTCTAGAGTTTCAATTCATAATGAAAATCGAGTACACGAAAGTTGGACTAATTTCAAAAACTTTTCATCTTAAATTGGGTTTAAAATAATATTTTATGAAGATTTCGAAGACGCTATAATCAAGAACTGTATGCAATCTACCCCGAAGCTGATATTGTGACAAAATTAAACTCTGTAGACTCCGCTGAGCTGGACACCTAGTTCGTGTAAGCAAATAGAGACAAGATTGAAAAGTCCTTCGAAGTACGTTTTATATTAGGCGACAGTGTGGAGAAATGGCGTAAGCCAGGAAGCCCGAAGACTTGGGGTGTGCAAGTTTATGCCATCGGCTTGAAGTCGGCATAAATGTAGAGGCTCGTTGAATGAGGACTGTAAAACGGTTCTTGATGTTAAGATAAAGTAAACAGAACTCTAAAAGATACAAACAGGGACAAGCTATTCGGCAGTACATTTAGACAAACACTTCCAATTATTCCACTTTCATAGAACACTCTGATGAAACCAACGCATTATTGAAATTTTGTCCACTGTGGTGTACTATTAAAAACGTGCAGCTAAGGATAAGCATGCGAGTCAAAGGGCAACGAGATTCATCTGGTATAACATATTCTTCAACTAATTGTTAGAAACATCGGACCAGGAAAAGTAGCAGAACGATGTTCTTAATGACGAGATTTTTTTTAAATATTTATAGACTATACATAAATTATGCGTGGCTGACAAACCGCTTATTTTTGTGGTAGAAAATGTAGACGTCCAAAATTTTAATTATCCAATAGAGTCTATATGAACTCTTAGGAGTTGCCATGCATCTTATCACGCCTTCTTTAGAAATGAAAGTTGGATCATCGGTTTTTTTGCTTCTGAAACTTTAACGTATATTGCACGTCTCTTCCACATCACACTATTGGTCATTCAAAAATAAACGAAATGAGTGCTAAATTCCGGGCCAAAAATGTTTTGTTGCCACAAATTCCGCTGATGTCTAGGACTTAACAATTAAATTTAAAGGCTTTAATTTCCTGATGATCAGCTCATAAAATTTTGATCTTTACAGCATTGTCCAATGAGGAATCAAAAACTGTGCAGAATGCTCAGAAAACTCAATGTTGTCTTCTGTTCCAAAAGCGTATCCCTCCCCCAATGCACATATCCATGAGTGGAACCTGCATCGAGGAGACTGAGCAGCTTTCAATATTTCACATTGATACCGCTAAAAATGTTGCTAAGTATTAGGATTTTCTACAACGATCAATGATGATATTTTGTAGCTCTTCTAATTTAGCAATAATTATTAGCAAAGCTTTTATTCGTTCAGGACTCGAGAATAATTCTCATATTTGCTCTGGTGCCCAAATAACATACTTGAATATTTTTGATAAAATTGAAGAAAGAGAACTTAAAATGATAAGTGATCATTCTTTTTTTTTGAGACGTTTGCTAGTCTTGAACAACAAAGCAAGGTCTCATGCCTATCATTGTTTTATCGATATTTTCACAAACGATCTTTTAGCGAAAATGCCAATTGTATTCCTCCTCTCAAACAATTCAACCGTTATACCAGTACTTTTAGGAATACTCATCAGTTTGCCCTTGAGCTTAATTTCGGACATAGTGCTAAATATAGAAGTTATTTCTTTAGCCGCACTACGAGAATGTGGAACATTCTTCAAGGCTCAATATTTACGACTCATTACAATGTTATAATTTGCAGTGTATAAGATGCACGTCCCTAAAGAAAAGATTAAGAAGCTTTATGTTTAATCGATAAACTATTTGTTGACTGGTTATGTAAAGACTCAAAAGCTTAACAAGATTATCAAACTGGACTTTACCAACATGAAGAGAAATGTGTTGAATGCAAGCTCGAGGATTTGTCCGTACCTTCAAAGTCATCGAAGTCTATTAGAAAATCAGACAGAGTTACATTCAAGGAAAGACGTAGACAATTGGAAAGAAACAGCCAATAGTCAATATGCTCCCTTGCTGGCCAGCTAAACATGGGATTTATTTGATATACGTCTTGTCAAGAAGATACTGAGTAACAAATGGGTTTTCAAATCGAAGTCAGATGTCGAAGCGAAAGTCATTTGTTACAAGATTGTCTTGTGTACGATTATAAAGAAACATTTTTTCCTTTTTGTAAAATATGAGTTCATCCGGTTCTTATAGGCTTTAGGGGTTCCTAAAGATTTGAAAATAAAACAGATTAATGCAATAAATGCATTCTTACAAGGCGTCCTAATTGACGAAATATTTTTAAAATAACTAGAAGATTTCGAGAAGGTAGAAAAAGTGCTTCGATTAAAAAATGTATTAATAGACTAAAGCAATCTTCTCGATTATGGAACCTTTAGTTGGATAAATCTTCGAAAGAAATCGTAATGAAGCAATAAGAACTTGATCTTTGCATTTATCACCAACACGGGGAAGAAAAAAATGTTAATTATTGCCGTTTATGTTAGCGATTTTCTTATCATCTCAAACGAAAACAAGAATTGAAATCGAATTTGATGAATAATTTTCATATGAAGTATATTGGTCTTTCAAATTCTTTTTTAGGAAACAAGAGATAAGCAGAACGCTTTACTCTGGATTGATGAAGAAAAATAAAGTTTGAAAATGATCGATATATTTGGATTAACTAATTCAAACAAATTTTCGACCCCAATGGACATCAATCAAAAATTAACGGAGAAGATATCCCTTCGAACCGACTCCGAACGTTAGAAAAAGTATCAAAAATGAATAGGTACCTTTGTTCACTGCATAAGTTTCACGGCCGGTTAATTACTTGATCCGTTTTAACTATATAAACTGGGAAAGCCCATTAAGCAACAAAAAATTGGTCAGCTATCTGAATACATGAAGATGTGTTATTTGAGAGAAGAAAGAAGTGAAATTTGATCACTGGATGGTGGTGATTTTGATGAACGAAAATCCGTCACAGCTATATTTTTAAAACGCAAGGTGGAACAATTTCTTCGTGGCAGCCGACAGTAGCTTTATCGACTATCTAGGCTGAATATATGACAATGTATATTTCCATGCATGAACATCAAATTTGTATTTTACTGCTTAAAACTCTGTTACTTAAAGTACAACTTCTAACTAAGAACTGGACCAAGAAGTTAATATGAATCGTAAATGAAGCCCTGTTACAATCACGCAGCAGAATTTCATCAACTTTTTAAGAATGCATGATACAGGGGCCGGGTCATATAACCCATAAAGCTTATACAGTTAAGCTATGAAAGTAAATATTTTATCTAAAGATTTGTTATCTAGTAATTTAACGATATTCACCACAAAATGTTTTCTGTCAAAAACAACTAAAATCTTTGTTTTCACACAATTTAGAATTTGGTAAATCTTTTTATTATATTCATAAGATCTTTTATAATAGAAAGATCAACTATTCAGGTTTTAAAGAAGAAACATTAAATAAGAGATCGGCAATTTGATACTAACTTACCATTAAATTCCTGAAACTAGTTTTCAATTCGCACATAAATACTTTGAGGCTTTCTTAAGTATTTTTTCCTTTCAATATTGATTTTCTATTTATATAATACAAAAATCTTAAAATATTCACGCAATCTACTTTTGAAGTAAATTAACTTTGAATGCTCATTTAAACACGAATTTCAAGAATATAAAAGTCCGAAAAACACCAAAAGTGAGACTTTTGCTTAACTAATGGCTAATTGAAAAACATAATGAACGTTTTATATGAATTAGTTCAATGTAAAAGCTTTGTATCTCTCAAGAACTGAAGTGAAAAGAGATTCTGTAACTTGTTCTATACTTTAAAATACTAAAGTTTCTTTCCAACTTATTTCTTTAACTCAATTCTTTTTAAATTTAATTTTTTTGAGAAATTATGAGAATTAAGAATCAAACATTTTTCTTTCTAAAATTTGTAAGTTTTATTGAATCCTTTAAGATCAAAATATTTTTAAAAGGTTTACGCAAAACAGTCATTTTTTAAAAGTTGTCTTCTAGTACTAGTATCAACTTGAATATACGAATAAGCAGTCTGATAGCCATAGTAAATATAGACTCCCGAAAATTGTGTCCGAAAAAATACTTCAATGCATGTATATTTTTGTAGAGTTGTTCACATTTTTTGAAATGCAGCAAAGAGTCATAGAGTGTGCATCGATCTGAAATGTAAAATAAAAAAAAATAGAAGTCGCAGCCGTTAATGGTGGCCAAACAGGCTGCACCAATTTAGCGATTGGAAAAAGCTGTTGTAATCGTATTACAATTCAATACATGCATTAATCTTCAGCTTCAGTGTATGGGGAATTTTTCCATTTCGGACACACGTGGTTTTCGATTACCGCAATGACTTCTTTTAGAATAAGCGATGCAGTTGATTGTGCAATGCCAATATTTAAATCATTTTCCAAAACCAATTGGTAGCTCAAATGTGCACAGAATCTTAGCGCTGTTGCTGGTTTTTAAAATGTTCGGCACAGCTCGAATGTTATTGCAGGGCTTCAATTTGTCCTCAATTTCTAGGAAAAGACCAAAAAATGCATCCTTCTATAGCCAGAAGTTATTAAAAATTAGAAACCGAGTATACCACGTATAGATTAACTAATTTACATTTGGTTTTCCAATTTCAAAGAATTGGATGCATCTCTCAAACTTCTTCAAATTCTTGCTATTTCAACGATGGCAGGATCATTTAATTCTTCATCAAAGAAAAGTTCAGTTGAAATCATATTACACTTTTACTTTTCATGAAGTCTAAGGAATTCATGCCTGATAACAAACCATTTCAAGAGAAATAATATTTAAATGTTTTTCCCTAAATGAAGTTTGTTCCTTGTCAGTGTACTAGGGAAACATTAATTTCCTTGAAAAAAACTACACATTTCAAGCTCTAAATTATAATCAAAGCCAATTCTTGGAAATTTTTCTTAACATTTATTTGTTTTTCCTTAGGTAAAGTGTTATGTAGGTTCGCACCCAATTTATCAACAAATGAAGTTGTGCTTCTGCTGGAACCAGCAGAGGCATTCTTCCATTTCGTAGTCTGCTCCGTGATTTATTCACCCATGGAACTAAAAGTAATTTAACAACCTCACCCCTACAAATCAGTTACACCCCCAAAAATCCCTGACGAACCATCCCATATATCCTGTAAAAGGATGTGATACATTTTATTCCTTTTTTTGTTCTAAGTTGTGTTAAAATTTTTGGATACACACGTTTGATGGTTTTTTTTTTTTGAATTGGTTTATTCGTTTAGGCCTAATTTTTGTGCACTTAACAAAACAAAAATTCTCTAGAAATTTACCGAAAAGAAAGTTTGATATTTTGCAGAAAGCAAATTGGGATGTCATTAAGGAGATTCCAACCCATGCATCCCACATCACCATTATACTACCACCGTTTATATGAAATTCAAGGTTTACAAACAAAACAAAAATTTCCTTTGGTGCGGGTGGTTATTCCTTTTACAGCAAAACGCACAATTCTTATGAATACATGTGTATGTATAGAATTAGGTACCTTCCCGTATAAGGTATCCGATTTGAAGTTATATCAAGTCTTGATTTTTAGGCTAATAAACAGAAAACATATACCTACCAGCATTCGGGAACGGGCAAGGCATATACTCGTAAGTAAGTTATTCAAAAGCTTTTACTGGGAAAAAGGCAACGTATTTGCGTATTTCATACTTGAAGGGAGCAAGAAAAATTCCTTTTAAGATGTTCTTTCACTGCAAAAGGAAGTAACAAACGACCCACAACCGACGATGAAGATGACGCAAAGCTACAACAAACGTTGGTTACTAAATATAGGTTCCCATCAGCCAGCCCATAAGGGCGCAATATAAGGAAATTTCGAGAAAATAACTTACATAAATATGAGTCACCCTGTGTGCAAAAGAATAATAACAGTTGCTTTATAATGAATACATATCCGACAATTTATAAGGATGGTAATGTTTATGTTGTGTTCCTATTTTCATATACGAGTGTGCATACAGTTATGGCCAAATAATAGGAATGTTTGTTGCTTTTCAGTTTAGTTGTAAAGTTAACACGTCATGAAAAAGCTATATTTTAATAACGTTTATTATGTTGTAAATCTATCCAATTAAATGTTAAAAGACTGCAAAAAATTATAGTACTGTATAAAGTGCACTTATTTTTTATAAATTTGCGAACATGCTGTCGAAAATAATATGAACACTTGAAGAAAACTCTCATAGATACATTGAGTAACAGCTTTAATGGTCCAGAGATATTTGAAAAATTCAAAACTTAGTATCTTCTAACCTAAAAGAAATATCCACTCAGCCAAAACTACATATCATAAGTGATTTGAATACGTAACATATGCTTCATTTTAATTTCAATAAGGAAACAGAAATAAAATTAAAAATTAAAAATCTGTTCGTAAGACATTCGACACGGTGACAAATTTTTTGATTTATAAAAAAGTTATTCTTTTAAAACGCTTTTTAGATATACCGAAACTTTATTCAGAAAATCTAAATTACATATATTATGCAGGAAAATGGCGGATCCATTTTTTTTTTAATTTTTCGCAGGAATTTCTGTGAATTTAAAACTTATCGTAATAAGTTACTGAATATGATCTTTTCTGAGAGAAAGAGCAAATATACAGATTTTTAAGAAGAAACCTTGAATAAGAGATCGCCAATTCAATACTAAGTTACCTTTAAATTCCTGTTACTCGTTTTCAATTCCGTCTTTTTTTTTTACTCACGTAAATAATGCAATGCTTTCTTAAAGTGTGGTGGTGGGGTGTTGTAGGATCTGGGGGCTTATTCTGCTTATTCCTCCTCGTGGTAACCACCGGATACTGGTTATATCTTTAGAGACTACTTGCGAAACTTGTAAGCGCGGGTGCAAAATCGGGAAAAAAGCACCTTATCAACGGCCCAACAAATTTGGAGGTTAGTGCAAGGGGCTAACAACCCCTTCACAGTGAAAAACCTTAAAGTTATGAGAGAAATACCAGCTCCGGATAATGAACCCCCTCTTATGGTAATCAGAACCGGAAAGACAACGGACTACGCATTGAGAGTTTGTACCTGGAATTTAAGAACCCTTTACACTCCAGGTGCAACTCAGAAACTTGAATCTGTCCTCTCGCAGTATAAGGCAGATATTACTGTGATCCAGGAAATACGATGGATAGGATCAGGGACAATGAAGAGAAAAAATTGCGACATTTATTATAGTTGTCATCGAAGATTGCATATATTTCGATGCGGATTCGTCCTAGGAAATCGGTTTAGATCGAAAGTCATAGATTTCAAACCAATTAGTGATCGCCTGGCTGTGATCCAAATCAGGGCCACATTACAGAACGGAGCCTGTCCAGAGAACGACGGAGACTTCAATGCAAAAATCCGGAATGAAGACATCTTTGGCGGATTAGTTGGAAAGCACAGTCTCAACGAAGAAACAACAGATATCGGCTTCCAACTATTCGACTTTGCTGCAGCTCGTAATACGGTGATAAGTAGCACTAGGTTTCCAAGACGGAAGATCTACACAGCAACCTGGCGATCTCCGGATGGTTGAACCACCAACCAAATTGACCATGTGCTAATCGGCGCAAGGCACGCATCCAACATCCTGAACGTGCGCATTTTCCGAGGAGCAAATTTCGACTCTGACCACTTTCTGGTAGTGACTAAGTTTAGAGCTCGAATATCAAATGACAAAAAAACACGTGCGACCCAAAGAAAGAAGTTCAACATCAATTGCATCAGCACATTGGAGAATGCTAGAGACTACAGTGAGCGCCTGAGCGAGCTACTCTCCGCCGCCGTCCTCCCAAATACTACAGACGTCAGCACATTGTGGAACCAATATCGCAAAATAATAACAAATTTAGCCAAGACCACCATAAGTTACCAGCCAGGCAGAAAAACAACCAGTGGTATGATGATGGGTGCGTGATATTGAAAAGAGAGACGGAAAATGCATGTGTCCAGATGCTGCAACGGAAAACAAGAGCAGCAAGGGAAGAGTACCGCACGAAAAGGATAAATGAGAACAAGACCCTGCGAAGGAAGAAAAGAGCATCCGCAGTTTCTCAGCTCAAAGATCTAGAGGAGTCTCTGGCCAAGAACAACACCCGACGTTTCTTTAAAAGGTCGAAGCAATTAGCTTCTAGTTTCAGAACCGGCACACAAGCTCTTCGAAACAGTGAAGAAACCTATTCACCGAAGCACAGGGAATTGTAGATGTTTTCAAGCAGCACCTCCAACAGCTGCTGAATGCGCAAAATGTCGAGCAAGATAATGACGAAAGAGAAGCAAGACCAGTCAATGAAGACCCAGTCCCAGCCCCCAGCAGATAAGAGGTAGAAAGAGCCATCTAAAAGCTAAAATATAACAAGTGCGCCGGGTCGGATGGCATACCCGCAGAAGTCTTTTAACATGCAGGAAGTGTTTTGATAAACCGCATGCACCAGGTCATCACCAAAGTGTGCGAAGAAGAATGCATAGCCACTGACTGGTCGATAAGCTCCATATGCCCCATCTACAAAAAGGCGACCCGATATTATGCAAAAACTACCGTTGCATATCCCTTCTTAATGTTGCATACAAAATTCTATCCAAAGTACTGTGTGAGCGTCTTACTCCCTCTATTTTCAAAAGGTTTACGCAAAACAATAATTTTTTAGAATTTGTTTCCCAGCATCAGTTTCAGTTTACGAGTAAGCCGACTGATAACGATGATAATAAAAGAATGCAGAAAAATGATTCCGAAGAAAAAATATACTCACAAAAAAGATAGACAATTCTTCATATCGGATTCTGTTTTATTTTAATAGAAAAAAGGGTCACATTTTTCTTGCAAATTATTTCAGTTTTCTGGGTTTTTGCGCTGATATTTTTGTGGTGTTCTTTGCATTTATAGAAATGACAAAGACAACACAATATATTATTTCTGGAAAAAAGGTTCATAACAATTACTTTCATTTTTCTGCGGAAAATGTACCAAAAACCTTTTAAACGGTATTTTAGCTCTTAAAAATTGCTTATTTAGAATCCTCTTGGAATCGGCTGCAATGAATAATTCGACCATATCTTCCCGGACAACAGCGTTCTAAAATAACCTAATAACTAAAGTTGTGGTACCCGTGGTTATGGTTAGTGCGTTGGATTGCCATGCGGGCGGTCTTGGGTTCGATCCCTGCATTTGCCACTCAAAGTTTTTTTACGGGTACTGCCTCTTGCAGTATTTGGACTTGACAAATTCTCCAAGAGTAAATTTTGTCATGAAAAAGTGCTTTCTCAAATTAGTAGTTCGGATTCGGCACATAAACTATAGGTCCTCTCCAATCCTGACAACAGTACTCGCACACAGGAATGTTTGAGAGTTGTAAGGGCCTATTATGGATCACAGGTCAACTTAGTTGAGTTGTAATCAAGACAACTCAATTTGAAGACAACTGCAAAAAAAAATCGTATTATGGGAGAAAACTTTTTTTAGTTGAGTAGAACAAATACGTTGCCTACTTTTATGTGCTTGTTTTGTGTCAAAATCAGCTGTGTAAAGTAAAATACGTACTACGTAGGAATTTCAAAATTTTGAATTCAGTGCAAAATTTTACAAAAAGACAAAATAATAGGAAATGGAGAGTTCTATTGATTTGTTTCTTGGAAATTCGGAAGAAGAAAATCATCTGAATGTTGCGCAGATGAGAAAAAATATTCGAGATCACTCCAATCCATTGGAACTTCCAAAGAAAAAGTATTATTTATAAACAAAATCTTTGATGAGTGTTGATTTTAATGTCTTTGTTTTGTTTCAGATTTATAAGTTATTTTAGACTCAACAAAGACGCATTTGTTTATGTACAAAGACGCATTTGGTTATGTGCTAAATGAAATCAAAGATCATTTGAAACAACCACAGCGTTCCTCCGCAATCCCACCAATTCTCAAACTCTGCACTGCCCTACGTTTCATGGCAGAAGGAAGTTACCAAAAGTGCCGTGGTAATGATTTTAATTTAGGCCTTGCTCAGCCAACAGTTTCGGTAGTGTTAAAAGGAGTGCTAGACGTAGTAGAAGAGCTTATCTGTCCATAATGGATTAAGGCTCGTATGACAAATGATGAGATAAATTTATAAAAAATTCATTTTTACCAGAAAACCAGATTTCCTGGAGTAATAGGAAGCATCGATGGAACTCATGTTCGAATCATAGCACCAAAAAAAATCTTCAACATCTCTATTTAAATAGAAAAGGTTAGTACAGTCTGAATGTCATGATTGGAAGTGTATATGCCATCTTTAGTATTTTGAATTGGGCAGGTTTAGCTATTTTTAATCTAAACAAATTATTTTCTTACAGATGTTTATATTATTATTTGTAATTTGGCTACCGTTATTTTTTTGTACACACAAATGCACTACACAACTAGTAAATATCAGTTGCCTAATTTTGACAACAATCACAACTGAGAGACAACTCAACTGGCTTACATAATATCCCGAACACATTTAAAAAGTCAACCATTTTTTAGTTGACTACTGGTTGACTTGTGACAGTCAACTAGTTGTGATCGGTAATACCGATTGCCAGATTACAACTCAACTTTGTTCTTAGTTGTCTTACATAATAGACCCCGTAATTCAGCCCTAGTTTTCTGCGGACTGTTACGACAACTAATTTATTTAATTAAATTTGTCTCTTGGCCCCTTAACATAAGTATGTAAATGTTAGGTTAACATACACATTATGTTATTTAAATTTTGTCAGCTTCCTTTAGAAGTTTAGAGAACATTTGTTTGAGTTGCTAAAAAACTCATCTTAATGTTAAATGCGTGACACTGATTAAAAGTCATGAGCTGCCCTTGATGCAGGTATTTATCTTAATGCACAATCTCTAGAAAAGGTGTAAATGAAAAGGATTAATTAAGTCAAAATACACTTTGCAAACCATGATGCCTTTTAGTTGTCAAGAAGGATCGGAATGCACTTCAAGTGTTTGGACTCACAACCAATACATATAACTTATTAAAAAAAATTGTTAAATTTAACATTTGCTGTTTTACTCAAGTGCTACTGAATTAAGGCATACAAACAAATTAAGTTGTGTTCCTATTATTTTGGTCCTAACTGTATGTTTCGCTGTGTCTTTTGCGGAGTAAATATTGCCAGTGTTTTGTGGTTTATATAAAAAAAGAAGAAAAAATGTTCATTTGGTTCTGTATTTATGTATAATGATGTACATATGCATGTGTTGTACATTTATATACACAACTAAGTTTATTGGCAGTGAAATTCATTTCATACAAGTTAGATGCGTGAGTTATTATGATTGATGAGATATTCTAAGCGAACAATAAAATAAAAATATGAAATGGATACGAAAAAGAATTCCAAGGACTAACAATAAATTTGTTGTCATTTAAAAAAAGAAAACAAGAATATGGATTTAATGATTATTGAATGTGACATTTAAGAAAACGTCAACAAATGCTTAAATATACACAGAAACATATAAATATGCCTATTATGATGCTGTAATGAGGGCAAGAATGCCTTAACCCATTTTATGCACAAATTGATTTTTTTACATCCGTTTCCTTAGTTTAATAAATACATCTCTGATGTTTAGAACAGTTTTTCAAAAATATTGTAAGACAGGCTTACGTGAACAAAATGTTCCTTACACTGACGCTACAGATAGCGTGAACATGGTGAGATAGCCCTACAAAGTAACTACCTTAGCAAAACAGTATAATATTGCGAAGTCAACAATTTGTGCTATCAACAATAAAAAGAGAGCATTATAAAATCTGTGAACAATACATTTTCTGGACCTAGAATGTGGAAAACTCAAAAGTAAACTGAATTCTCTAAAATGGAAAAATCGCTGTACCATTGGTTCCTTAAACAGCGACGGCAAAAATTGTCCAGGAAATTTTTTTTTTTTTAATTAAAAAATTAATGTAACTCAAAGTGATTTTAATGGAAGTAACTGAAGGTTGCAACTTTTTAAAAAACTCTATAGAGTGGTGTGCGTTTCATTAAAATAAGTGGAAAAAAGTTACCTTCTAAACTTGAACTGTTAGACCCTTTCAAGAACAAGCTACAAAGCAAAATTAAAGAGCTCGGTCTTTTTCACGATAAAAAAAAATGGTCCTGATAGAATTACAGAAAAACAAACCCGTCACTTTTCTAGCTTGTGCAAAAGCAACAAGTGTATATAAAATTAAAAGAAAGGCACACAATCCAAACTCTTTTAGAAATTTTGAATCTCCTGACTACAGTTGCTCACAATCGGCATAGTAAACAAGTAGCATTTATATAATTGGTTTACCATTCGTTAGCAACACTGAAAAGGATTTCAAACTTTTACAAAAACAATGGATAAAAATGCCATAAGACTTACAAAACTTTTCTACAGAAACAGCCTTTTGCATCAATTATAGCTTCAGGGACTGATGTTATTGAGCCTTATTTAAACTCAGCTTAGCTATGTCTTGAAAAGAAAACAATAGCAAAATGCTGGACGAACATGTTTAGCTCTAAGGGAGATGAAGAAAACTGTTAAGAGAATATCCCACTAGCTATTTTGAAAAAAGGATTTGTGCACTAATTCATTTTTAACAAGAACGCACCTTAAAACTTCTTTATGCAATTAATCCAAAAGTTTGGATATTTTCTTCAGTAACTGATTTGATTTAACTTGTGTCCTTGCAGGTTAGTTTTTATTTTGCTGATATCCATGAATGGACTGAAGATCTTCCAAACGCAATGAACACGAACGAGGTTTTTATCAGTGATAAAAGTGAAAGCAAAGGCAGTTTTCTGGAAATACCACATACCAGAATAGAGCTTAGTGAAACAATCCACATTTTCAATTAGACAAGACTTTTAGCTATTAAATTTATGCGCATCTCGAAGTGTCAAATTTCAAAAAACTTAATGCTAATAGTCAAACGTTATTTTATTTTGAAGTAAATATTAAGAATTTTGCTGATAAAATCATTTGGTCAAATATCTTAAAACTTACATCAAGATCATATACAAAAAGTACAATATAAACTTGTCCAGCTGTATCGATGATTTTCCAAAGTTAAGACTCACAATAATTTGTAGAAAAAAAAAATATTATTAATTAACTCTACCATCCAGACAAAGGACTTTAAGTTATCTAAACAAAAGGAGAAGATTACACTAGTCGACAAATTAACATTTTTTTGTCCAACAAACAAAACAATGCTGGAAAGGACTAAATTCGAACCTCCTATTTAAATTTTTGTGTCACATGAGGTTTAAAAAGTGATAAAAAACTACCAAAAAGAGGTGTTTAAAAGTAAGTTAAGACTCGAAATATGTTTTTACAATAAATTGAATTATGGTTTTACAAGATACAAATCTTTTTCTTCTAGACAGAATCTTAATCATTTAATATCTTACTTAGTTTGTGGAAATTCTCATTACTTATGAGCCTTTACTTGACTCCATATGAAGTTTTGAGCAAACCATGAATTTAATACTTTCACAATTTTAAAAAATACGTTTTGAGCTAAATACTAAGTGCTGATTTTGAATCCAAACTTTAATTGTAATTTCGAATTATAGCTCAAGTTTTAAAAGAAATACTCGTTTTCAACATTTTTTGTGTTAATATATCTCAAAAACTTGATATAGTAAAATTGTTAAGACAAAAATTTCGTTATGAGAGAAAAACTTAATTTCGAAACATTTTACCTTTTTTTTTGTTGAAAATCGTTTAGCATACGAGTAAATTTTTTATTGTTTCTTTCAGATTTTTGTAAGACAGATGAAATCTGACTTGAAGATTTTTCGAACGTTTTATAAAATAATATAAACATTTTAACTGAATATTAAAGAAAAGGATTATAGACTTGGAAAATCATCACTGATTTCATAAAAAAAATAGCTAATAAATTAATATAGCCTCAAAAGGCCTTTTAGAATTGTAAGAAGTAATATCTCAAAAACCTGACATGATACATTAATTTTAAAGGCCATCAAAGCCCACTGTAAAAGTACACAAAATTTAATAAATTATTACTGAACTCAAATTAATAAAGACAAACAATTCTAAGTTGTATTAACAAAAAGAGAATATTATTTTACATAAGCTATGAAACACAAAATTATACCATTCCAAAAAATGTTGACTCCTTAGGGACACTAGAAGAGCAATTTTGCTTTGAGTACACGCAGAGGCAAAATAGAAGGTTGAAATACAATCCCTCTTAAAGATTCTCATTATCTACTACTACTACTAGCAGATGGAAAAAGTTTGACAAAGTGTATTAAATTTTGAACGTATGATGTTTTGAAATTTAGAAAATGGAAATGTATGCTTACCAAAGTAACATTTACTCATAACATAATTTATTAAGTAAATGCTTTCATTTTATTCTCTATATTTAAACATGTGAACACTACAATATATATGCGCATAAAGCATAATTCATAAACAAAAACTTCTGTAACGTTTTTTAAACATAAAATAGGAAGTTATTGTATTCGGGCCGATTTGTCGAATAGAAAATTTTGACATTTCTCGTCACAGTCCATGAATGAACTCAAAGATTTTTAGAAATGTGTCTCTGGGTGCGTGTGTATGTGTACAAACGTCCTTACGAAAAATAAAGTTTTTGACATCAGGTAAAATTTTCGAAAACTCGAAGTAACGTATATGAGTATATATTTAAAAATTATAAATATTTGTTTTATTCCGTCACACAAAAATACAATCTTTTTTTTTATATAAGAAATAAAGAATAAAAAAAAAACTGCTACAAACATTTGTAAAAATTGATTTTGATTAAAAATCTCGGGAACAAAAACCAGGATTGGTCAAACTATTTTATTTGGACGAGTCAATACACAATAAATATATTATATTCTGTTCTTGTTGGCATTGATAGAAAGTTCTACAAAAACATAGATGCAAAAACCAGAAAATGAGATTTGCTAAACAAATTTGATCTTTTTTGGTTCGAAAATAAAAAATAACCTGATATGACGAATAAGCTGGCTTTTTTGACGTATTTTTTTGGACTCCATATTCGGGAGCCAATTATAATTTTCATTCTCAATCAGCTTACTCGTAGGTTGGAGCTGATGCTAGAAGACAAATTTAAAAAAATTACTGCTTTCCGTGAACCTTTTGAAAACAAAACTTAAAAACTCTAAAGAGAAAAATGTTTGGTTCTTGAATTAAAGGTAATATGTGGTTTAAAAACATTATTTTTCTTAAAGTTAAATAAAAATAAATTCAGGAAAATAAATAAGTTGGGAAGAGACTATAGTGTGGCACTCACAAATTACACGCTGCAGAATCTGTTTTCACTTGAGTTTGAACACTGTTTTCGAGACATTTTTATTCTTGTAATAAATGTTTAAACTGTAATTCTAGAGCATCCAAAGAAAATTCAAAAAGTAAATTTCTTAAAGTGTTTAAGAAAAAACACTTTAGGAAAGCCTTATGTGCTTCAAAACAAATAACATGGAATTGAAGTATCAAATTTACAATCTTTTATTTAAGGTTTCTTCTTAAGAACCTGAATATGTGCACTTCATCATAAAATATCTTATGAAAATAATTTTAAGTTATTAAGTTTGTCAAAAAGTGCGCGGAAAAGAAGGGAAGGGGGATGAAATTTAGAACAACAAAAACTCAATTTTGTCCATTATTAATTTGTTCTATCGGATAAACTTACTTACTCAGCAAAAGCTCAAACACTTACTACCTAATCTTTACCAAGCTTGGCATAAATGTCTCTTACCTAAATCTCCAAGCAATATGAGATCCAAAAATTCCCCCCAGAGCTACTCAAATATTCCTTTCCTCAAACTTCTTGATCCACTCTCGTATACTTAGTTTTACAGAATTCGTATTAAAACTATTTGACAACGCTAAAGGCAACGAAGTTTTTTTTGAAATACTTCTAAACGAATTCCTATAATATTTATGCAAATATCTACTTGTTTATTTTTCGAAATTACTATTAAGCTTTATTTCAAATTTTTCATTTATCTATTTTCATTTTTTTTTTAAAATTCCATATCTGAGCGACTTAAATTTCAAATAAAATAAGGGGTGATTTTTTAGCTTCATCTTTTTGGAAACACTGGTTTAAACAGCTGACGCACGTTTAGTCTTTTGTTTCACTTTCAATCATCTTCAGTTATTGATCTAAAATTTAACCATGAATCGTCTTACAAACGAACAACGCTTGCAAATTATTGAATTGTTTTATCAAAATGCATGCTCTGTTAAGAAAGTTCATCCCGCGCTTCTTCTATTTTATGGTCAGTTTAATCGACCCACTGAAGCGGCTATTCGAGCTATTGTGACTTAATTTTGCACCAAATGTACATTGTTGGGCAATACACCACCAACACGCTTTCGTAGTTTGCGAACAGAATAAAATATCACAGCTGTATGACCATCAATTATCGATTCGTCACCGTTCGCAGCAATTGGGCCTCTGTAACTTAACAACGTGAAAAATTTTGCGGAAAGATTAAGGAGTGATGCCTTTCAAAATACAGCTGGTCCAAGAATTGAAGCCGAACTACTAATTGCAACGTAACATTTTTGGTAAATAGGCTCTTGGAAAGTTGGCCGAAGATCCACTTTTTTACTGAAAAATTGTGTTCAGCGACGAAGCTCATTTTCGGCTCAATGGGTACATAAATAAGCAGAACTGTCGATGTAGGAGTGAAGCATTGCAAGACCCACTAATGTGGCATCGTTGGACCGCACTTCCTCAAAGATGATGCGAATCGTAACGTAACTGTGAATGGTGAGCGCTACCGTGAGATGATATCCAACCTTTTTTTTGCCCAAAAAGCAAGAGCTTGACGTGTATGATATGTGGTTTCACATGCCACACAGCACGCGCAACAATGGACTTATGTATTATGAGGCGAGTTTGGTGAACATTTAATTTCACGTTCGGGACCGGTCAATTGGCCGCCTAGATTTCGCAATCTTAAAACTTTAGACTATTTTTGATGGGGCTTTGTTAAAGCTCATGCCTAGACAAGCCCGCTGCAACTGACGCATTGGAAGACAACATTCAAGGTCAACACTTGCATGAAATAATCTTTAAACATTAAATTATATGGACCGTACTATCGATTCAAATAAAGAGTTTTCTTTTTTGAATTGCATGTGTTTTTTTTGAAAAACTTTCCTATAAGTTTTAAATATCACCCTTTAAATGTGTAAATCTTTACCATAAAAAATTTAAGGTTTAAAACCAAGACCTTAAATTACCCTAAAATATTTTTTGCTTCTGTCGTGTTACTGTCATAAAGTTTCAACATAACCACAACCACCTTATTGACACTCCCACTCAACATCATATGAAATAAAAATCAAAACTACAGTAACAATAAGTTGAATAAAAAACTATACAAAAAATGTATAAATATGAAAGCATGAAAGTATCGTGGTTGATAGTGGCAAAATAAAAGTACTGTAGTTGGTCCTTTAAAGGATTAACTGAAAGTGCATGATATGCAGGAAGGTACGAGTAATGCATATGTATTTGTTTGTGTTTCATTACTTTGTTGGAAAATATAGAAACTTTTTTGTGATACAGGAAATAGCAAGGCCATTTTATTTCAGTTATGATGAGTGAAAATAATAAAAATTATAAAATAACATAAACTATTATTTTTGAATGTTTTAACATGATGGTGTTTATGTTTGTTTTAGTTTAAATTTATCTTTAAAATGTTGTCTTTTTATTAAAATAATTTGTCCATGCACGGTAAGTATCAAATTTTAAGTTAACTAAAACTGACTATAGCTGTGTTTTTTTGGAATTTCATATAAATTTAGTAAAGTGAGAAATGCTAAGTAACGTTTGAATAGTTTTATTCTAAAAGGTCCTAGTCCTAATAAAGTTGATACAAAGTTACCAGAAAATCTTGTAGGACTTCATGCATCTTTGCTAGACTTTTGAAAGATAGTGCCTCAAGTGTTGACATGGGAGCTCTGCACTGTTCTTTAAAGCACCTTGCCTAAACCATTCCTCGACATCGAAAGGTTGGGGTTTCAACCTTCATGGAGCAGCGCAAAATCTACATATGGTCATCCTGCATAAACGGAGGAGTTTAGCAGGTATATTCGTCCTCGTAGATGCTGTCATATGGTGCTTTCGATATAGCAATTTAATGTTGTTGAGTTATCAAAATGTGAATATTTGATCGACTATGGACTTTTCTGGTGTAAGTCCAAACTGATAAGAACCTTTTAGGTTATCCACGATTGGTTTAGACGTTCAAATGTTATGGCAGAGAAGATATTGTTAGCAGAGACTGATTAATCTATACTTCGTGGCAGTTTAGAGTCTCCTTTTATCAGTAAGAATACAAAAATACTGAGGTTCCATTCATAGGACATGTTTTTTTCCGACTATATTTTACAGATAATTTGGTGCATGTTCCTAATAAAATTATCTAATACTGCTTTAAAGAGCCCTGGCAACACTACCGAACTGATTCCTGTAGACACCGTTTACTGCACCTGTGCCTGGATCTCAGTAAAGATTTTAAAGTCAACGGAAGCTTCTTAATGACCGGCAGTATGCTTTCGTTACAATAGACCCAATGGTGATCTCATGGTTTATCTCACTGAACAGTGGAGCAAATCTTCACATCTTTTTGGAGAAAATAAGATTATTGCACTTGATATTTCAAAGGCATTTGATAGAGTTTGGCAACAAACTCTCTTATTGAAAATGCGTGCACTTGGTATTGATAAATATCTTCTTCGTTGGATTAGAAATTACCTTTCTAACCGTTCAATTCAAGTAGTATTGGACGGGTTTGAATTCAATATTCACAAAATAAACGCTGGTGTGCTCCAGGGCTCCGTTTTGTCTCCGACACTTTTTTTTGTTTTTATAAATGATCTTTTGGCTGAATCTTCTAACCTACTTAATTGTTTTGCTGATGACAGTACCCTCAGCTTCTAATATTAGTTTTTAGATTCGCATCCGCTTCAGATGTGGTTTATTAACGGCAGCGTATAATAAGCTCATTATATTCTTATCTTGACAGCATTGTCCAATGGGGAATCAAAAACCGTGTAGAATTTAATGCTTCGAAAATTCAATGCTGTCTACTGTCACAAAACCGTAACCCTCCCCCAATGTTACTATCCATGAGTGTGAACAGCTTTCAGTCCTAGGTATGTGCACTACAAAATACTTGTTGTGGAGTGATCACATATTTGACATCGCCAAAAATGCTTCTAAGTGTTTGGGTTTTCTCCAAAGATGCAAGAAGTTTTATTACCCCTTCTGATCTGGCTTCAATCTTTAAAACTTATATTCGTCTAAAACTCGAGTACAATTCTCATATCTGGGCAGGTGCTCCAATAGCACATTTAAGTCTCTTGGACAAAATTAAAAAAAGAGCTCTAAAATCGATAGGTGACCGTTGTTCAACTGAAACTTTTGTATCTCTTGAGCACCGCCGTAAGGTTTCCTGTTTGTCGTTATTTTATCGTTATTTTCATAATGTTTACGCGTTCTCTTAGGAATGCCCATCAGTTTACCCTTGAGCACTACACGAATTTGAAATGCTTTACCAGACTCAATATTTCCCACTTATTACAATGTGCATGCATTCAAAACCAATGGGCATCGGTATCTCATTTCCAATACTTTCCTCCCTTCCTAATTGCTCGCACTGAGTATAATCATTATACGGGTATTCATATTCCCTTAAGTGCGTGCACAAGATGGCATGTTCACGAAAAAAAATTGATAGAACTATTTTAAGATGGAGTGTGGTGCAAGCGTATTTTAAGTGGAATTACTAGCAATCAAAAAAGCATCCAAATACTCAAATCAAAGTAAAAACACCGCTATCTGCACTGACAGCCAGGCTTCTACTATGGCTATCAATTCGACTATGGCTATCAATTCGACCATATCATGTTCTATACTGGTCCAACAATGTCGGGATAAACTATCCAACCTCAACACCAACCTATATATTCCTCTTGGAACTATAAAGGGCACCATTTCCTCAACTTTTCTGACAGCATCCTATAAAAAAACAGTTTTACCGAACTATTATATTATGACACAGTCAGAGACACTACAATATGTACCGGGAATTGGCCAATAGGAGAGCATGCCACAGAACTTATTATCTCTCACAATACTCACAGCTATATCTGCGGAGACCAACATGAAATGGTAACTGTGATTCATTTTCTCTGTAAATGTCCTGCCCTGGCCATTTCTAGAATATTAAGATTCGATAAGGCACTCCTTAATGATTTGTATGAACTTTCTGAGATGAAAATCTAAGACCTTATTTCCTTTCTGAATGTGACGAAATGGCTGAAGTAGGTTTGTCAATATAAATCTGTAGTACCCGTGGCGTAATGTCAACCAAATTTACCACATTGCGATGCACTACACTTCTCCAGTATACAGGATATCCGAACTCTCTGAGGGGCTTAAATGTTGGCCTAGCTCGTTGTAGCCAAGGTACGGCTTCAGATATTCCGGTCCAAGCCAAAACAAGGAAGAACTGTGAGAAGTTTCGACGTTAGACGGCTAAAATTGCAAGAGACTGCCATGTCCTTTTCCGATCGAATCTCTAGTAACATCATAAGGAGTCCTTTGCTAGATACATTAAGCATTGAAAACCAGTGAAAACATTGCCTTGCAGCCATCAGAGATGCCGCCTTTGAAGTGCTAGGTTTCACACGGCCACCACAGCGAAACCCCTGGTTTGACAACGAATGCCGGCAAGCGCACGCAGCAAAACAAGAGGCATACAAAACGGCACTGCACAGAAGGAACAGAGCTGCTCGCGAGCTCTACGAGCAGAAGAGGAGAGAGCAACACCGGCTTCTTAGATGGAAAAAAAGAGAGCATGAGAAGCGCGCGATCGAGGAGTTAGAGGGATGTCACAACAGGAATGAGGTTGAAGTGCTTATATGTCGGAAGAAAGCATTCCTGACGAGTTGGAATCTCAGGATAGTTTGCCCGATACATAAGAAAGGAGATCCTCTAAATTGCGCCAACTACAGAGGCATCAGTCTCCTTAACATTGCATGTAAGATCCTTTCTGACGTATTATGTGAACGTCTGAAGCCTTTTGTAAACAACCTGAATGGTCCTCATCAGTTTAACTTCAGACCAGGAAAGTCCGCTATCGGCCAAATATTCACACTACGGCAGATCTTGGAAAAAACCCAGGAGCTTCAAATCGATACCCACCATCTCTTTATCGATTTTAAAGCCGCGTATGACAGCATCTATAGGGAAGAGCTCTACCGAGCAATGTCTAGTTTTGGCATCCTTGTCAAACTTATCCGTTTGTGCAGAATGACGATGGAGAATGCACGCTGCTCTATCAAGGTCGGAAAAGATCTTATCGATGCATTTGATGTCAAAAAAGGTTTTAGACAAGGCGATGCATTATCATGCGCCTTCTTTAATATTGTTCTGGAAAGAATTGTGAAAAACTCAATCGTCAACACTAGAGGCACAATCTTTCTAAGGTCTATCCAACTACCCGGAAACGCAGATGATATTGACATAATTGGAAGATCAAAGCATGATGTCAGTAGAACGTTTTTGAGCATTGCGACGGAAGCGAAGAAGATGGGTTAAGAGGTCTATGAGGGCAAAACCAAGTATATGCTGTCATCAAAAAAGGACATTGAACAACGATGTATTGGACAAAATTTCACCAAGGACAGCGATTACTTCGGGGTAGTTAAGGACTTTGTCTACCTAGGCACCGCTTTGATCAGACAACGACACCAGCGCTGAAATCAAACGGAGAATAACTCTTGCAAATCGCTGCTTCTCTGGACTTAGAGGGCAATTGAGAAGTAAAGACCTCTCTCGAGCATCTAAAATTACCATCTATAAGACACGCATCATCCTGGCTCTCATTTATGGCGCTGAGCCCTGGACCCTGTCAAAGAAAAATGAGAACGTCTTAGAAAGATTCTTCTGGTGATTTTTGGTCCCGTACGCACAGATGGAAAATGGAGAAGAAGATATAACGACAAACTGTACGGGCAGGTTGCTGTACAGGCTTTAGCCCGGAAGGTCTTCGAATCCAATCCAGGGACAGCGCAGTAGAGGAAGACCGCAACTCAGATGGGTAAAGACCTCAACCAATTCTCGAAACTGGAGACAGATAGCTAGTGACCGAGCTGGCTGGAGACGCATGTTGGTTGAGGCCCAGGTTCGCCCCTGACTGTAGCGCCACCTTAAGTGTACCCGTGGCGTGATGGTTAGTGCGTTGGAGAGGTCTTGGATTCAAACACTGTCCTTGCCATCTAAAATTTGTGTTAGCTCTTGTTGGAAATCTAGACTCTTGCATTTAATATTGGAAAGAACTTTTTATGAAAACCAATTCAGCCCTCTGGCTAAAACATTATTGGTTTCACTGTCTAATATTTATTTGTAACTTTCCATTTGAAGTCGCATACTGTCGAATTAAAAGTCTTATACTTCGCAACGTTTCAAGGTACCTACACAGAATATAAATCCTTCATGTGTGTTCTTTGGTATGTTCGGAAAACCTTTTAACTCTAGCCATGTCCCAAGAGCAGAAATGTGTGTTATACAACGTTAATAATGTTTTTAATATTTTTTTTAATTTATTAGTACACTTCAATTAAAAACTGACATTTTCATAGAATAAGTATCAGAAATGTTACCAGAAGCAATAACGTTCCAATTTTTATTTAGATAAAAAATAGACAATTCTATTTTGAAATTCTGATAAATAATTCACCGGTAGTTACTCATATTTAACTACTGGTTTTTCTAAATTAGTTTTCAATTACATTTTCTGATTAGTTAATGTTAATAACGCCTAGAACAATTAACATTTGATCTAAATTTAGCCAATTTTTAAAGCTGAAACCAAAGCATTACAGGTAAAAAAAAAAACAGAATTGAAAAAATGTAGATCATCATTTAATGAAAGTGTGAAATTGTTTTATTTTTTGCTATATAGTTTTATTTTCGCAAAAAACAAGCAATATTTAGCACACAATGAATACAAAATATGAATTCAAATATACCTATTACGAGCATACGTTAACAACTACATATATACTCTACTCACATTCTCCCCGGATACCAATACTTTTTCCATTGTTCCGCCCAGATAGTTTTTCATTTCCAAACAAACTGTGTTAACAAATACAAAATTGAAAGAGAACAAAACAAAAGCAAAAATAAAATAAAACACCATAAACATAATAAAAGTTTTCATTCATAAAGTTTTGCAAAATGTGCTGAAAAGGACATCAATTTAAAATTTATAAATTCTTTTCAATCTCGCATTATATCCTTGGCAAAAATACCAACGCTACAAACCTCCCTTTACCTATCTACTCGAATATTTTATTTGTCTGACGCCCATAAATATCCTTATATTGAAATACGAATAAATATACACACATACGAGTACATACCAAAAAAAAAAAAAACTAATAGAAAAGGTATCCTTGTAAGAATTCTTATGACTATTGATGTGGAAATTTGAGTGACACTTTTGCGTCATGTGGCCAAAAGCAATCTGTTTTAAAAGATTCTTTTTTTGTTCCTGCATATGATGTGGAGGTATGAAAGACATATTTTTTTATTAAGGATGACATCGAAACGTAATCTCCAACAAATGGCAATACACCCCTAACTGTATATGAGATTTGTTTAAACATATTTGCATATGAATGCTATAAGCCATATGCATAATAGAAGGAAAATAAAAGGACACATTGTAAACTTATAAATAAATTCGTGCGTTAAGTTGTGAGGATTTTTAGCTTTGAACAAAAAAAAAGAAAAGGATTGTATCCTTAATAAATGATATCAACTGAGATTTATTCGGACATTTACAACCAGACAACAAAATTTATATCTAGATATGTTATATTTTTTATAATTTACACACTCAAAAGTTTTATAAGCATGAACATCCTTTTAATTTTGTGTCCTTTTTGTTATTTCTTTGATTTGCATTTTCTTGGAAATTTGCAAAGGATCATAGATGGGAGCTTTTTGATGCATTTACATTGATGTTTAGAAATAACTCTTTTTGATTGCTTATTTCGGTCAAGTTTTTGAATGATGGTAATTTAAACCAAAGATTGGCCAATTCAAAAAAACAGCTAACTTCAAGCAGCAATATTTTTTCTGAAGAGGGTTTATACAGAGTATACGGACAAAGCACAGAAGAAATAATAAACATAGAACGCCACAAGGCAGGACAAAACATTGACGGAAGTGTTAATAAATTAGCTACAAATTTAAAATTAACAAACCACTCAACCTAAGTTCTGACTTGACTTAAAGGATGTGAAATACCAACTTATAATATGAAAAGTAATAAAATAAACATAAAATCTAATAAATATTTAACATCATTTGGTTAAAATCCACGGTCTCGTAAATAAGCATATAATCGACCCATGTTTTCTTTATGGAAGTCCAAATCTGGACAGGAATTTCAATGTACACCGTTTTTCTTTGCTTGGCTTTTCAGGCCATACAGCACCCGAGTGTGTTATCGATGAACGAACTCGAATTTCTGACATCTTAGGCTTGTTTTTTACCTCTGAGCTCTGACCCTAATAAATACGCAATCAGTGTATGGGTGTATTCTTAAGCGTCAGCCTAACTATGATCTGCATTCATAAAGTCAGATTTTCGATCGAACTAACCTAGTCTAACTGCAGTTCATAAACGTCAGACTGCCGTCCAAATTTTCAACTCGTGTTCAACAAACTATGGAAATTGCCATTTAAATTTTGTATATTGTATAATAATCACAAAAAAGCTTACATTGAATGTGAACCTCGCCAGGATACTCTGAAATCACCTTCATGAAGAATTCAATTTTTTGGCAATATGCGATATTTTCTTAAGCTTAAAAATTGTTTCGTTATAATTTTTTTCTATTTTTTCTTTCCAAACATTTTTCTTTTTCGGTAAGTAAATCGAAAATCAGGTTCAACAAAATTTGATTGGCAACCATTTTCTCTGACGTTTAAGAACTCCGTTTACATACAAATCGGAATAAGTCAGACCTTTTTGTTTATTGCAGACATTCTGTATTGAAAGTGCGCTCACAAATGCATCAGAAAAGAAATGCTATTGTACTAGCACAGATTTTCTGCGTTTATGAATAATACTCTATTACCGCCTCTAGGCACATCAGATCATTGGATCGTATCTGCAAAATCCCCAAGTCAAAAAAAAAAAAACAATCAAAGAAAAAACTCCTTTGAGAACCGTTTGGCAATATGAGAAAGCCAATTGCTACGGTAGTAGTACCCGTGGCGTGATGGTTAATGTTAATGCGTTATACTTTTATGCCAGAGGCGTTAGGTTCAATCCCTGCCTGTGCCACATAAAAAGTTTGATCACGGGTACTGCCTCTTGCGAGGAATTGAAAAATCCCCCAAGAGTAATTTTTGTCATGAAAAGTGCTTTCTCAAATTTGCCGTTCGGATTCGGCTTAAATCTGTAGGTCCCCTCCGTTACTGACAACAGTACTCGCACACGGGAATGGTTGAGAGTTGTAAGCCACTAGGCCCTAGTTCGCGCCACATAATTTATATTTTAACTGCAAGGGTCTCAACGAATTCTTCAGGAACTTTAACTGGTCAATATGCTTCCTCGGAAGTAACGTTAAATGAACAATTTTATCCCGAATAGGGTTAAATCTATCAAACCCAAAGAGAAGTCCTGGTTTTATTCGAGCTGTAAGAAGTTTATTAAGGTTCAGAGATGTGATTGCCCGTTTTTATAAAGCTAACTCTACTGAGAAAAACGATCATATTCGACCAACCGAATTGTTACATGATCAGGAATCAAGGCAAAAAATACTACAATGTCCCGAAGGCAGTAAAAATTGCTGGTCGTTTGTAAATTATGTACGAAACAACACGTCATCATCAGTTCCAACGCTCGTCCACAATGACATTCCCTATGTAAGATCGACTGATAAAGTCAATTTGTTTGCAGCGCAGTTAGTTAGACGCTACCAGAGAGTGTCATGAGCCCTCCTGTTCTTCAGAGCGTAAAAGATTTTATGGGACGAATCTTCTATTTCACCCGTGTAGTTACAAGCGTACTGAAAGACCTTGGCATACACAAATCCGCTGTCCCGAATAGTATCCCGCTATTGTTCTGAACGGGAATTTTTCAACGCTGGCAAAATTACTGTGTAAGCTTTCCACCTATTCTACTTTACAAGTCTCTTTTCGATAGAATGGAAGAAGTATTTATCCAGCCTGTCCCTAAAAAAAACGCTCACACTCCTTCTTTCCAAGGTCATGAAAATTCTGATTAATCAGCTTTTAGCAATAGGTTTACTGGCGATCTCATGGTGTATCTCAAGGAGCAGTGAAACAAATGTTACTGTAAGATTTTTGCGCTTGACATTTCTTAATAACTTGATAGAGTTTTGCACCAGGCTCTCTGCTCGAAAATGCATGATATTAGTATTGATGAATCTTTATTTCGTTTAATAATAAACAACATTTATAACCGTTCAATATAAGTTATATTAAATCATTAGATGGCTTCAAGTCTGAAATTCACAAAATAATGCTGGTGTTCCCCAGGGCTACGTTTACTGTTCGACTCTCTCCCTGATATTTATTAACGATCTCCGGTCTGCAACTTCTAACTATTGCGCGGACGACAGTAGCCTCAGCTTTCATTCATTCACATCCTTGTCCTTCGGACGTGGAACTTCAATGGCAACTTATGTTAAGCTCATTAAAATCTAATCTTGACAGCATTGTCCAGCGAGGATTTATGAAGCATGTAGCATTTTAATGCTTCAAAACTCAATGTTGTATCCTGTTGTTGAATCAAAACCCACCTGCAATGTCTTTATCCATAAGTGAAACCGGCATTCAGGAAACTAATTAACTTTCAGTACTCGGTATGCGTACCACCGATCACCTCTTATAGAACAATCACGTATTCGACACTGCCAAAAGTTCTGATAGGTGGTTAGGATTTCTCCGACACGACGGTCTAAAAAATTTATCACCACTTCTGATCTCTACAGCTGTCCCTAAACCAAGTTAAAATGTCTTGAGTAGAATTAAAAAAAGTGCTTTCGAAAGGCTATAGAACTATAACCAAAACATTTACATCCCTCGAGCACCGCTGCCGTAATGTTTCATGCCTTTCGTTGATTATCGATAATCTAATAAAAATAGTTTTCTGTCGAATTAGCCAGTTGCATTCCACCCCTTAAACAATGCAGAAGTAATAATCGCACTTCTAGGAATCCTTCCCTGAAGAAGACTGCAATCCCTGCCGAAACGTTGATAAAGTTAATGCCACTTAATTGTTCCATTGCACAAATTACAGCAGCCAAAAAAGCCGACGGAAAACTATATTTCCAAGGAATCCTCATCAGATTTGTTGTTAAACCACACATCGAGAATGTGAAATGCTTTTCCAGTTCTATTTTTCCCTCCTATTTTGATGTTCAGAAAATTGAGACTTATGTCTCAGACCTAAAGTTCGCAATTTGTTTAAATGTAAACATATAAAGGGTACAAATAACCCCTTGGTGTCCTGTAAATTAAAAAAAAATATTTGTTTGAAACTTATTGAAAATTAAACGTTTTCTGCGAGGAGTTTACTTATTAAATATGAAGAATGCAAGAAAGTCAACAAAACATAGACAAAGTTGTATGTGACAAATAAATTCGAAGTTGTTTAATTCAGAATTTTGTTCACGTTACTAAAACTGTAAAATAACATTTAAGAAAGAATTTTTTTTCTATCGAATATTTGGAAAGCTGTCATCTTTTGAAATTTGGAATTGAAGAACTGTACCCAATACTAGAAATGAATAATATACGCTTTGACAACGCATTAAAATTTTTCACAAATCACCATCAAATTTTGGAACTAGCCGTTCTTCAAACGAAAAGAAGATATTCGAAAATAACGATCGTTCAACTTTTACGGCTATTTGACTACACCACCGAGATAGGTTAGGTGATGCATCGTTAAGATTCGACAAAAAAATATCTCAATCTCCTTGGATCAATTGTGCTTCTTAGGCTAGGGTAAGGATTGGGAAGGGTATGGAAACGTTGATTTCTGTAAAGTCGTTAAAAAGTAATTTCCTAATATTGTCTTTCTTCTTTTAGCTAGGCTTGAGCATTCGCATAGAAAGTGGTATCTTCCACCGTCTCCTCGTCTTCATATCCTCTGCATAAATCAAATTAACTGATACCCATTCTATTCATTAGGGTGCCCGTTACCCGTTAGGATACCTATTAGTAAGAGTGGCTGAGGTCTACGTAGATGCAAAAGGAGTTTTGTTTTTGCATTGAAATCATTTGGCCATAGATTCCTCCAATCTCTGCAAGTTTAAAGAACTGTCTACCAGCTGTTTGGGATTTTAATGAAACTTTTGTGGATTTGTTTATATGGCTTGGAGTGAGCATTGAACCGTTTTTGGCAAATTTATCTGCCTTGTCACTACCGTTAATGTCCCAGTTTCCTGGGAAACCATTTAAGTTTCGCCCAGTAACAGATCCTCACGACAACTTTGTTGTACCAGTCTTGACTTTGTGACAGTGGCAGATATAGCCTTGATTGCTGCTTGGCTTTCGATAAATACGTAAATGCATTTGTCTTCCCAATTGTGGGAAGAAATCCTAATCGGTTCCAGAAACCGCTAATACTTCTGCTTAAAAGACACTGAAGTAGTCAGAAAGCTTTATTGATCTTTTTATGACCTTGCCAATTTCTGCGAATGCTCCTGGATGAATTTCTTTGTACGGTTCTAAATTGTCTGTGCGAGTGCCAATGTCTATATTTATAGTGTTGTTTATTTTTCTGTGACCTAAAGAAGCCTTTTTCCAGTTGTTACACTGTAATAGACGTAATGCGCTTTTTGCCACCAGTTCGTTCACGAGTTTATCAAGAGCAGCTAGGGAATAGGTACTTATGCATGCAATTCCTTGCATTTTTTTCATATTTTTAATATTGGTAACCCTTTCAAGTGCTAAACAACATACCAAACATGCGTATTTTAATATTAGCCCTACAATGGCAATTTAAATCCTCAGAATGGTTTTAGGGCTGCTGCAGGTATAGAGGGCAACTAAGGCTTTTCACTCTTTTTTGATATTTTCTTCCAGTTTAATTAACGATTGAGAAGCAGTTCAAGATGGTTTTCGGTACCAGTAATGTTAAGGGTAAAACCATTAATAGTAGGCCAGTCCATATTTGGAATGTTTTGTTTTCTCGTGAATAGAATCAGTTTTGTCTTTAGAAGGTTGACGTTAATCTATTTCTTGAAGAATTAGTGACAATAATTGTCTAACGACTTTTTACTTTGTCACCACGTAAAATCATATCAATGCTACTCAATTGAAATAAGGCTTTAAGGATGAAATTCGTGAAGGTATCTAGAACATAAAGGTTCAAAACTGATACATTTTATGAAACGGATATGACAGCCATTGATTTATCTTAAAAAAATACTCTTATTCAGATAAACCTGTATATGTTGGTACTCATAACCTCTAATGACCTTACACAAACCTTAAACCCCTTAACTGTTACTTGTGGCAAACTTTTAAATAAGAGGGAATGTATAATTTAAATTGTTCCTTGCAATTAAGTTTCCACAATCATTTTTTAATCATGGATCAAAAGATGTTAAAAAAAATAAAAACTTTCAAGTTTTCCTGTTTTCTGGTTGTCCTTTTAATCATAAAAATTATATTTTATGCATTCTTAGCTCTCTAAAGTTTGACATTCAACATCATTTCCAATATTGTTCAACACTTTTTAAATTAGTGCAACGTTTTTGTTTTTCTATTTTATTTTGTTGCCACTGACACCATTATCCTTTTTTTTCGCAGCAGAAAAGCAACAAAAAGGCGACAAACAAAAAGCAAAACGAGAAAGGAAAATAAAAACAGGAAGGAAACCATTTGTTCTTCCTTTTTCATGGTTTTAATTTACAACACACAGAAGCTACATCAATAACGCTTCCTTTGGCTTATAGCACCAGTAGCAGCGGCTCGACGCGGCGCGCGCGGCATGGTGCGGTGTGGTTCGGCTGTGGCATATACATCTTTATCCGTTAGTTTATCTGCTAGAGAATTTCCTTCCCTCAAACTAACCGCCTGCTGCCTGCTGCCCGCCAACCACCGTGCAGCCTTGCTGATATCCTTATTTCTCAATGTCTATAGCTATGTTCCACCACCATCACCACTTAAACTTAATGAAAGTGCAAATTAAATATGCAGTGATTTAGATTTCCGTTTGTGCTTTGTTTATTTTGCTCCTTTTTTTTCTTTCCTTTCTTTCTTTTTATAGTTTAAGCTTTTCGGATAGAATAGATAGGCGTAGATAAGACATAAGGACCTTATTGCTATTTGTTTGTTTATTTTTTCAGTCCTGTTTCGCTTTTTCTTTTTTCTTCAAACTAAAACAGGAAATGAGATCATGGAATAAACGAAGACGAACGCCAAGGACGAATAGAAGAACCACTTTCGTTGATTCTTATGTTTGACATAAACATAAATATCATTTGACAAAGTTTCTTGACATTTTTAGGGCTTAAAAACAGTACTTGGTGCTTTTTTCTTCGAATGTGTGGTTAGTTTTGAGATTTGATGTAAGGGGAGTGAAAATGAATTTAAATATAAAATAAATGTTCCACTTTTGAACCGCCATCGTCATAGAAAATAGAATCACGCCTTGAAAATTAGAAATTCACTTTGAATAGAAAATAAGGACAGTCAGTTGTATAGATGGATAAATTAAGCCCATTTTTTGTTTGTGTGTGTGCCTTAAGGATATTATTAAAAATATTAAAAATAATGAAGGATTCAAATCAGATGTAAATTTAAGGCTTTGCAGAGCACATACATAAAAAAGAATTAATTTCAAATTCAAATGAAGTAAAGGATGTTTTTAAGATATCGGCTTTTTTCAATAAGGACGCTACAAAAGTTCTGTTTGAATAAAACAAAAACCGTTTTGAAAATCAATGAAATTCTTTATTCCTGCGAATGTAGGTTCAATACCATTATAAATGGAATTCGATTTCTTTTGAATGGTCACTACGGCACGCTTACAGAAGTCCAGATGCTGAACCCTATTTTTGACAGTTTTCAAAGATAAAGTGGCCGAAACAGCTGCAATTTCACGTAAGATTTTCGTACGAAGTATATCAATCGTCGGTGGCTTGTTGGCAAATTGTCTAACAGCGTCAAATTGCATGATCGAGGCGGCCAAGCGACTGCACCATTTTATGAGATAACACGTTATCCAAACTTAGTTTCCAATAAATTGATTGTGACATTCACTGTGTGGCTTGTGGTGCCCAGCCGTCCTGTTGTAATCACATACCCTGCAAATCCATATCATTTGATTGGGCCAAAAATATTCAGTTATACCTATTCACAGTTCCGGTCTTGATCATCACGGAAGAAGTACGGCCCAATGACGCCGCTGACCCATAGATCACACCAAACGGTAATTTGTTTCGGAATGCAATGATGACTCATATGGAGTACATGTGGATTGCTGCCTAAACAATACCGCATATTTTGCTTATTGACGAAACCATTCCACCATTTTTATAATGAAAATCCGAAAAATTTTCAAGTTGTTGCGCAGCCGAATTCACGAACATATATCGCTTCTGGTAGTCAAGGGGCATCAATTCTAGCGTCAATTTAATCTTTTAAGGATGTAGGCCAAGAGATTTTCGCAAAATTTCGCCTCAACAACGTCTCAGAGATGCCCAACGCTTGAGAACTACGTGTGACAGACACATTTGGGTTTTCTGCAAACGAACCCTCAGCGGCAGCAATATTCGCGACATTACTGGCACGGCAACATTTTGCACTGTGCCTGTGGGTTTAAATTGTTCCATTAAAGGCTCAAGTGTTGATCTGCTGGGACGATTATGACGACCGTAAATTGGACGTAGAACTCTTAACGTTGAGGCCACTGACTCCACATTTGGGCAGTAAATTTAAATAATTTCGACTATTTCTATCATGAAATAGCAAAGAAGAGAAATGTCAAAAGAGCGGCAAGAAATACGTCTCCGTTTGCTGTCCCTGTCGCTCAATTTTTAAAGCGTCCCTGTTAAAAAACAGTGTACATGAAAGGTTATGATGGTTGTTGTCTGTATAATTTAAGAATTGAGAACTGTATTATGTATTTAAATTTGGTGACAACTAAAGGGCTTTTCGACATCTGTCAAACTAAGTTGTTAAATCAAGGTTTGTTTTTTCAGTTGAAAGTTTGACATTTATGAGAATGTTTCGCTTACCTATCGCACAACGCATACAAATTGTTAAAACCAACTACAAAATTTCTGATTCTGCCACAACGATATGTGTGCTTAAAAAAGAAATTATGGTTTACATAATCGGCCAACTACGCAAGCGATTGGTAAAATTGTGAAGAAATTTGAAGAGACTGGCACTTGATTGGTAACAGATATTGTAAGGCCTGTGCGTCATCATTTCGCTCCTATCACTGAAAATATATCTGCTGTAGGTAAAAGACGGTGCCACATGCCACACAATTGGAGCGAATATGGCTAAATTGCATGAGACATTTCCTGGCCACGTAATTTTTCGTCTTGGGGATATCAACTGGTCACCGAGATCTGGACCGCTGGAATTTTTTTGTGAGGCTTCTAAATACCGTGTTTATGCAGGTAAACATTTAACTCTTGAGCACTTAAAAGCCAACATTCGTCAAGTGATGACTGAGGGCAGAAAAACTTTTTGCTTCGTCTTAAGAAACCAAATTTTTGCCAAATCGTTCCGCAAGAGTTCGTTAGTGACAAACATACCAATAATATTATCAAGATGTTTAGTCTCATTGATGCGAGTGCCTTCTATGGATATTAGCAAGAGGGATATATTTTACTTTAAATTCTACATGGTTTTTTATTCCAAATTGAACAATGCTGTTTAGGTAGGAATACAATGAGTTTTTGTCGGTGGAGTTCCACATGTCAAGGAGAAGGATGTGAATCTGAAAACGAATATGAAAACCTAAGAAAACTATCACCAGCGAAACAATATATTAGATCATTAATAAAAGTGATAAGAGTGTGGGAAATGGAACAGAACCCTGAGGTAACGTTCCATAAGAGAGCCTGATGCCAAACCCTATCAAATGCTTTTAAAATATTAAGTGCGACAGTCTTACTTTCTCCAAAATGATGAACCATGAGATCACCAGTGGACATATTGCTGCAAAAGCCGTTCTGTCGCTCATAAAGAAGCTTTCGATCTTCGAAATATTTGTTGAGCTGATAATTGATTAGCGATTCCTTGGGAAGAAGCGATGTAAGTGTAATTGGTGGGTAATAAAATGGTAAGGAATATTCGTCTTTTTTTCCATCTGCTCGGCACGAGATCTGAGGAAGGGGTAGATAAAAAAGATTACACAGTGGTTTTGCTAGCGTTGAAGAACAGCTTTTCAGACCAATAGTGAGGATACCATACGGACAAGCGGGTTTATGTGTGAGTGCGAACAAAAATTTTGTCCCGTAGAATCACTTACTTACTTAAATACAGGAGGAGTCATATCGCTCGCTGGCCGCATTGAATTGGCTACGAACTCCTAGCAAATAAATAAGCTTTTTCTTAAAACCTAACAATCAGAGTGTTAGTAACAACGAGCGAAGGAATTGAAGAAGAAAGAGAATTCTCCATGACCAAAAATGTTTACTGGCTTTGAGACATTGAAGTTTTTTTTGCCGTAATTTTTGCTCATGGAAAAATGTCTGTCGAATATGGGCGTTGCAGGCCTTTTTGGCTCTCCTCTGTAGAGTTATTTTATATCAACGGAAACCACCTTTTTTTGTTCTTATAACCACTTAAGAGCTCGAATCGAACCATGCCTTTTTCATAGGTCTGTAACTCGATTCTACTTTTGATTCGATTCGAAACTCATTTCCGATTGTACTTTCAAATCGTACTACGTATGAAAGTGGAATCGGATGCCGGTAATACCAATTTGTTTTCAAAAAAATTTGAACTTTCGAACGAGTATCGAATTATTCGACAGTTTTAAAAACAAAAACGAAAAAAACCTCACATTTTAGGACACCGCTGGAATTTGGTTTGATTTGCAAGGAAAAAAAGAACGGTACGAGCAAATTGAAGGCAGAAGAATAGGAGATAATTCTTACATATATGTAAAGTAGAATATTTGAACGCATTCTTAATGAACAATATAAGTACACTTTTGTTTTAGTTTTGGAATTATCGTCTTTCTAAAGACGGATTTATGTTCTTACTTAACACCATATCATCCGACATGACTACTCGCAGAAGATAAAATGCTATTCCGATTATCATTAAGCATAAGCAGCATTGAAGTTTTCGGCAACAGGAGGTTTCCAAAACCAAATCGATCGTATCAAGAATGCTGGACTTGCACAGCAACCCATGTCAAAAATACTTTCCTAACTTTTGACTTCAATCAAAAGAGTAATATGCCCGCTGATTATGAATTTTGAAATGAATGAGGAAAAGAAACGAAAGTTCCGGTGTAATTGGGGTAGTAGATGGAACTCATATTCAACTGATTCGCCCGGCTATGACTGAACATCTCTTACACTTTGACAAAAAAAAACTTCGCTCGCAAACACATTATTTCTGATTTTGCCTTGTTTCGAATTTTACTTTCGAGTAACGTAGTTCCTCGTTCATTCGAAAGTTCATAAAAATAAAGCTGGCACTACTAGAACTATCCGATTCTCGTTAGTTCGAAAGTAGTCAAATAGATACAAGGTTCCATTTTTTCGAGTTTTACTGTAGCATCGAGTTGCATAGTAGGGCCCCTGATGTTTTTAACCGAGTTTAGGATAAAAGGTCCTATTTCTAGGAGAATCAAACTTTCGATCGCAAAAGCAAATATGCCTAAAGGGTTTTATACTCAGTCCTATAATGTACAGTACGATTTAACAATACTTCATGTGAAAGTAATACTACATGCGGATGAATTGTCTTTTCTAGCAGATAGCCCCTTTACTTCTTAAAATGTCAGATGGACAGACTCAGATTATTTTGTGGCACTTTGCCACTTTTTTGCTGCATGTACATTAAAACACTGAGCGGGACCACATACCACTTCATGATAAAATCATCTTCATGCATATAAAATTTTAAAGCTAATTCCGACTGCATAATATACAACCAATATGTATGGAAATATCTAAAAAGTTCAGTGGTTAAGGTTGAAGTCGCCACGTTTTTGATTTTTCTGTTCGTAAATACCTTTCCGCGCATATATTTAATAGATGAGATTCTGAAAGAATTTCAATAACCTAACTAAAATCTAACACAATAAAAAAAAATAATTAAAAATCGGTGTAATCCGCGGTACCTTAATTTCTTTTTGTAAAACAAAAAAAAAATTGATTAGGTTAGATTAACTTTTCAGAATAATTTTTTTTTTCTAAAATACTTAATTTAAATTCCAAAAGTACAAAACCCCCAAATTGCGCTTAAAATGTGACTTTTCTCTCACAGAATTGATAGGTATAACAACATCGTCACTATAATGAGTTGCAAATAAAGTTTTCAAAATTGTTTCCAACTTTAAGTCTCTATATTCCTTCTGTTGGTAGGTACCTTCTCCATATAGCTTAGATTATGAACCATAAAATCAATTAAGAGAAATTCAGAATTATAAAAGAGAACAAAAAAAAAAACACTTCAGTCCGGTGATTTGCAATTTTTGAAAGTCTTTTTGTAAATTAAAGTTGTTCTTCTTTAAAAAGCTTTCACTCAGAACTCAGAAGTTGATGCTATTGAAGCGGCAAATAATATGGTAAGCCAACAAAGTTTTAATGATGAAACTTCTATTCAGCCCAACTCATTCTTGATTGACGTTTCCTAACCGCATAGTGCGGTTAAACCTTGAAATTAAAAAAAAAAAGATTAGAGCTACGAACATATGTAATTCAGCAGAAAAAATATAAATCAAATTCTATATTTTATAATTTTACAACAACCTCGATCAAAAAATATAAGAAAATAAATTAAAATTAATGAATAAATTTTTTTTGCGGATATAAATGCAAATCGAATAGGGTCCAATTTTCAAGATATTTGCATGAGCAAATAAAAAGCAAACACAGCTTCACTCTTTTTTTGGGTGCCAATTATTTTGGAGTGAAGCTTCAGTTTCCTTTAAATCGAAATACGTTTGTAGCTACGTCCTTTTTGATTTCCAAGAATAAGCCCTTTTCCGCCTCCCTCCATACCCTTTTGTATGATGCGCGACAATCTGACTCCGGACGAAATAATTTATGATAAATTTGATATCCGAACAAAAATATACATGAATACCAAAGTATATAATATACATTTGCTTTAGCTGTCACTAAAGTCTAAAGTGTGTGTGATATCTAGGAAGCTCTTTTTTTAAGCTTCAATATGGAAAATCAGGTTATGAGCAAAAGTAAATCGGATCTATTACCTCTTACGAGAAAATCTATATCCTTCTGGTCATCTAAAGGACGAGAGGTCAACGAAGATGTAAAAGTATCTACTGCATACATATTTCACAGTAAAATAGATACACTTAAATGTAAATTGCACATTACATAGGGTTTGACAAATTCTTATTCACAAAAAGCTGAATGATAAACGCATATACATATATTAAATGAAAATATAAATGTTTTACTTATTTTTGGAAATAAGTTTAGCAAACTATTTAAACACAAGGCTGAACCTCCAGTATGAAGAATTCTATATATTAAAAAACCATTCTACGATGCAATGAAAGTATTCCTAGGAATTGCGACACAGAATTCTTGGCGTAAAATAGTCAATTATAAGTACACTAATTCTTTAAATTAGTTGCGATAAATATTGTACCTTTTATTTGCCCTGAACTATGCTGCCAAAAACAAAAAAGTATCAAGGTAATTAACATCTTTCGTTCAACCAGAGTTATGCAAGATTATATAAAAATAGTGTTTTTTCAAGGTTAACATCTTTGAAATGGAATAAAACAAATATGTTTTTTATTAAATTGACACTTTTTTCCTCAAAATAGCCTTCTGACAATATAACACTACGAATGTTGACCAAATGGTCAATCGTTTCAGGCTTATTAGAATTTTGATGGCTAACGGTTGTGATTTAATAAATAATAAAAAAAAAAATTGGGTGGCGCGACAGTCCGTTGAAAACCAAGGCCTAGTGACTTACAACTCTCAACCATTCCTGTGTGCGAGTAATGTTGTCAGGAATGGAGGGGACCTACAGTTTATATGCCGACTCCGAACGGCTAATTTTGAGAAAGCACTTTTTCATGACAATAGATACTCTTAGAGAATTTGTCAATTCCTCGCAAGAGGCAGTACCCGTGAAAAGTCTTTAGATGACATAGGAAGGGATCGAACCCAAGACCTCTAGCATGACAGTCCAACGCACTAACCATCATGCCACGGGTACCACGTTGTGATTTAATTGACTATAAATACTTGATTAAATCTTGTTATCAAAACAACGACAAGAAATTCCTGGGAAAAAAAGGAGATGTAGAAGGCAGCTACAATTAAATGCAAATTTTGAAACAATGCTTCAAAAGTAACTGATTTCGTAAAAAACGGTTTTGATTTATTTCCAGCTTCAAAATTTTAAAAAAGATTGCTTGCCTCCAAAGCCAAGCTTTTTGATTGACGAAACAAGTGCTTTAATAGACCTGCAGACTTTGTTGAAGTAGACAATATAAAGTATCTTAAAATGTCATGACAATTCAAAGATTAAATACCCGTGTTTTGTTGGAAAATCTATCCATTGCATAGTAGGGTTTTAAACGGATAACAAAAACAATATCCGCAGCATGAATACTACCGATAAAAGTTAAAGTAGAATCTTACTACGGATGGTTTTTTTAACATTTATACAAGTCTCGAATGGATCGTATGTGATTTCGTTTTCAAATGTTGGTACGATTGATATTGCTTTCGTATCTTGATGGCTGTGTTGCTTGAGTAGTTGTGCATTTGGAATCATGTGTTTTCCATTTGCGACAGAAATTAATCTGTTGTTGTTGATATTAATCAGTTTTGTCAATGAAAATGGACTAACGGGGGCATATTTTGGAAGAGAAAACAAAAAGATAATAAAGTTTTGATATGTTTCCACCAAAGATTTATCGCAGTTTAGGTTAAATAAATCTCTTTGGTGTTTTCACCGCACAAGAAGATTTAAAAATGGTTAAGTTTGACAGCACTTTCTTAAATGCAAATGGTGTTTCTATGTTTCTTATGAAGTGCAAGTGATATAGTTCGATTCGTGTTAAACAATAAAGAACTGAATAGTTCAGCACCACATAAGAATATGCTACCTTTTCCATCTGCAATTTTTTTTTTATTAAATCAAAACCATATTTTGTGTATACAAACATGCAAAATAAATAGACGACAACAAAAACCAACTCATCCACACAGGTTTTTCTGCACAAATTTTGAATCGACTCCAATCCCGACCGAAATCGAGTCGAATCAAGCTCATTTCAACTCGATTCAGTTATATAAAGAATTGAGACGAGCTTCAAGCGCGCTTCAATATCACATTTTAATCTAGTATAGTCTACGAACAAACTCACTTCTTGAAGTTTTTACTTTATGTCAAAGCTGTAATTGTTAAATGAACTATTTTTATAGAATTTCAAATTCCAGACATTTTGTTCCCATTTTTTCTTGAAAATTATCAATTTTATTAGTTTTAGTTAGTTTTTTTGCTGAAGTTAATTTAAACTTTATATGTTCATAAAACTTTCTTCTATTAATGTTTTTTTTATTAGTATTCTGACAGATTTTCTTTCAGTTGTACCAATTTTAAAATACAAAAATCTGGCTACTGCCGATGGGTTTTCTTGAGAATTTTCTAATTTACTATTTATAAAATGCCAAAAAATCACGTTTAATGATATTTGGTTAATATCTAAATGGGGCATTGATGGAGCATCGATCAAAGTTGCTATACCCAAACAATTTATTTTGAAAACTCAAGTGACTCTTAATAGTTTGGTTCCCATGAAGTTGTATAACAAAACATACAAGATCACATATTGCAAACCCCAAAAATGATTTCAACTCGTTAAAGTCGACCCTGTTAGACTTTGATTTGATAAACAAAGTGATAGTTTGATAAAAAAAAATGTGCATGATAAAATGGAACTTTTGATTGAGAATCTTCTTTGAAATAACAGAGATACCTAAAATAAAACATGTTATGTTACTCAGCTAAGTGAAATGAATGACTTGAAAATTGAATGTAACAAAACAAATAATGGAGAATTTAATAGGTTTGGAATATCGCCCCTACATGCATGGATAAGCTGCATGGGATGTCTTTTGCATGTGTCATGCATTTTAGATTTTAAGAAATGAAGCGCAAAAAGTGAAGAGCATAAAGCATTTAAAGCTAACCGAAATAAAAACATACAAGAACAATTAAGGTTGAAATTTGAGTTGTTAATAGATGTCAAACAATGAAGAGGTACAACAAATGACGGAAACACCGCAAGAAAATGTTTCTCTAACGCTGAGATGGCTTCAGAAGTCACTGGCTTCGACATTAACCTTATTAGAGAAGCTTTCTGAAGAAGCTTCAAAAGGCGTTAGAGTTATTCAAGCTTACTATGAAAATGGGCGTTAGAATCAAAATGCATATCGTGCAACAATCTAAATGTACGTACAATCGGAAAATCGTGCATAAGTCTCAGCAAACCGAGTTTGTAAAAGATGTGAAAATACCAGTGCATGCTCGTATAGCCCGTAATACAGAAAATATTGCTGCTGTTTGCGATAATGTGGCTGAAATGCCGTCTACCTTAACTTGTCGTCATGCCCAATAGAGAACTGCATTTACTCGCCCTTAAGATGCAATTGACTCAAGCATCTAAAGCCTCTTGACCATTTCAAGGGTCGCATCGTCAATGATGGTCAGAATGCTGTAAAGAACTGAAAACAGTGGATGACCATACACCCAGAAAAGAAACTGTTTCGTGCGTTGCAGTATTTTTCTTCATAATGAGGGAGTTGCTGTGAATGGTGATCTCTAACGTGAGATGATAACGAACTTTTTGTGGCTCGAATTAGAAGACATTAATGTGAACGAAATTTGGTTTCAACAGGAGAGTTTTTTACGGCTTGAATTGGAAGATATAAATGTGGAAGATATATGGTTTTAACAGGACGGTTCCACTTGCCACACAGCTAACGACAAGAGTGCTCTTTTACGGGACCAATTCAATGGTCGTGTTATTTCACTTCGCTTGGTGCCGATGTCAATTGGCTGCCAAGATCTCTTGATTTGCCACCGTTGGACTTTTTGTTTGGGGTTATTTGAAAGAAAAAGTGCACGCCAATAAGCCAGACACAATACAAGACCTAAGTGATGTGATAACTCGGCACATTAAAAGCACAGAACCACGCCGATATTATCATAGTAAAAATAAATTACATTAATTTAATAAATCATTTGTGTTTTATTCAAAA
Organism: Eupeodes corollae; assembly: GCF_945859685.1. Lineage (NCBI taxonomy): Eukaryota > Metazoa > Arthropoda > Insecta > Diptera > Syrphidae > Eupeodes > Eupeodes corollae. The sequence continues at coordinate 106,010,654 of NC_079147.1, forward strand.
TTAACATGTACCCTTAAAATTTAACCCCAATTTATTTTCTTACAATTTTAAAATAACTTCAATTTCTAATTTAAAAAGAAAGAGATGTTAGTACTATGCCAAAAAAGGTGAGCTTAGAAAATTCAAGACAGTTGTAAGTAAGAAATTATTGGCAAATTGACACTAATCAGTTTTTGCTTTACTACCATTTTAAAATATATCATTCCTCGTTCGTGATCATCATAAACATTACATGCAAACTTTGAATACACATTTTTTAAGCACTTGGAGGTGCAATAGTTTTTAACTTTCAATAACTCGGGTACGTTTGTATAAGCGTAGCTGTTATGTTGTAAGAGCAAAGAGTCTGTCAATTTGTTATTTAATCTATTTTTCTAAATCACAATGGAATGAAAAAGCGTAAAGCAACAATTGTAAATGATTAAATTTATTTTTCAAAATTGATGCTGTTCGCTTATTCTACGGTCGCCACAATATTCCTACCGAAACAACTATTTGCAGGAGACTGTCCGTGACAGTCGATTTTGCGTTGCCCACATAAACTTAGTGAATATCAGTGGCAGAATGTAAACGACCAAACAAAACATAGTAAGTGGGAAGGGGATCTGATGCAGTTGGAACCTGAACTTTATACAAAATAAACAATTGAACTTGGGCAATGAGGTACAATTTAGCATAAAAATCGTATGCCAACAAATCAATGTCAAATTGTATGAATGTCACCTTGACATTACCGAATTTGTATGAGCACTAACGTATATATTTACCTTGCCTTGATATCAAGATGTTTTTGAAGGCTATTAATAACGAGTGCATTTTTTAGACGTGTAGTTTTACTCTGGCAATGCTTTCTCGGAGCTGGTCTTTTTGACAGCTGTCACTTGATTTAGACTTAGTTTAGTTATTTTATACTGAATAGACTCCTTCCTAAACAACGTTTGTAAATCGTTTAAATTTAGTATAAGAAAAAGGCTGGGGTGCGAACCCACGGATAACTTCCCATCACGTCTGTTGATTTCCCTTTGCTTAAAAGGTTTGTAGGTTTTCGTGTTTTGTTGAAAAAATTGTCAGTTGAATTATTCTAAAAAGTTTAAAAATTACTAACAATAGTTTGGATATAGATTGGGTATAGTAAAAGTTTAATTTTAAAATCTATTTTTGTTAACGAGATTTTTAGCCGTTAACCAATTTATATCAATTTAAGTAGCATTTCTTAAAAGTTTTTCTTTCTTATAGAAACAAATACAAATTGAACGAATGAAATTAATGGCTGAAACACAAACACGCTTTAGCTTAGGCTTCGTCTGCTTTGAGGTTGCTTTAAGTGACACTTCCAATGTGACATTTTTAAAATGGCACTTCTGTCATTAGCAGCTGTTATTTTGTTTCAATCGGAAAAATTAAATTTATCGCGGAAGTAGCTTACACAGCTTATAATAACCAATAGGAATCCCTCCAAAAGGAAATGTATATTGTTTGTTGACTTTTTTACAATTGTTGATCTGGCAGACAAAGCAAATGTTCAGCAACATTACGTTATTTCCTTACGATTGTCAAATGAAACGTGAGGTCGAAGATTTATTGTGATAGCATGCATTGAATTCCTGTGGCTGAACTCGTAAACGTCAGACGAAGTCGAAGCTGAAGCGTGTTTGTGTTTCAGCGATAATTTGAAGTAAATATGTTCTATTGTTTACGAGATATCGAGAACCGAACATCAATGTTTAATAAATTTGCGTACTAATTTTTGTAGATTTTATTTTTTTTTATGATAAAACTGAGTGCTGGATTTTTATACAAAATGTACCGAATTTTGAAAACAATATTTTCTGTGTTTTTAGTTTAGTTTAGTTTAGTTTAAAGTAATAATCTCAAAATTTTGAAAATATATTTTAGTCAAGAATCAATTTTTACAAACTTTTAATAATGTTTTTTTTTTTTTGTAAAAAACTGGCAATTAATTTTTTGTCAAGATTTAACTGAAAATTGAACACAATATTTTTTTATAAAATAAAATAAATTTGAAGCCGATATTTTTAAATTTTTAAAAGATATTTGAGTCGAAATCAATTTTTACGAACTTTTAGTAGTTTTTTACGTTTTTTAACTTCCCATAGGAAGTTATTGTAATGGTTCCGATTTGTCAAATTGAAAATTTTGACATTTCTCGACGTTTCAAGGTCCCGAGTCGAGTCGAAATAAAAGATTTTTAGAAAGATGTCTGTGCGTGCGTGTGTACGTACGTTTGTACGTCCGTACGTCCGTACGTTCGCGACGTTTTTTTCGTCGTCCATAGCTCAAGAACCAGAAGAGATATCGACTTCAAATAAATTTTGTTATACAGATAAAAAGGCAGAAAGATGCAGAAAGGGCTCTCAAGAAAATTGCGTGGGTGGTTTTTTTACCATAGCAGTTTGAAAAAAAGGTGAAAATTTTGGTTAACCCTAAATATCTTACGAACCAAAAACGCTAGAGACTTGAATTAAATTTTATATAATAGATTGTAACGTGATATCAAACAGGTATATTTTTTGAAAAAAATCAATATAACGTTTTTTTTTTAAATCAATAAAACTGAAAAAAAAATTTGTCACCTCCAAAATTTTACGACTGAAATATGATTTTATCTCTAAAACAATTTTGTGCAACGAAGAATATTGTTTTTGACATCTGATAAAATTTTGAGAAAAATCTAATTGACAGTTTTTTTTATAAAAAATAAAAATCTAAAAAAAACATTACTCAAAGTTCGTAAAAATTGAATATCGATTCAAATATCTTTTCAAAAACATTAAATTTAGGCTTCAAACTTATTTTATCTTATAAGAAATATTGTTTTAAACATTCTGAAAAATTTTGAGAAAAATCGAATTGACAGTTTTTTTACAAAAAATAAAAACCTAAAAAAAAATGTATAAAAGTTGGTAAAAATTGATTTTCGACTCGAATATCTTTTCAAAACTTTGAGATATTGGCTTTTATTTTTTTATCTTTCAAAAAATCCTGTTGTCAACATTCAGTTAAAGTTTGAAAAAAATCGAATTGACAGTTTTTTTTACAAAAAATAAAAACCTAAAAAAAAATTATAAAAGTTGGTAAAAATTGATTTTCAACTCAAATATCTTTTCAAAACTTTGAGATATTGGCTTTAATTGACTTTTATCTTTCAAAGAATCTTGTTGTCAACATACAATTAAAGTTTGAAAAAAATCAAATCGACAGTTTTTTTTACAAAAAATAAAAACCTAAAAAAAAATGTATAAAACTTCGTAAAAATTTACTTTCGACTCAAATAGCTTTTCAAAACTTAAAAATATTGGCTTGAAGTTTATTTTATTTCACAGAAAATATTGTTTTCGATATTCAGTAATTTTTATATAAAAATCCAACAGTCCGTTTCTTCATATAAAAAATAAAATCTACAAAAAGAGTACCCAAATTTGGTAAAAATTGATACGAGTACATAAAGACAAACTTTTAAGCAAGACAAATCGACAGACGGGATGGGAAGTTATCAGTGTGGGTCGCATCCCAGCCTCTTTTTTTTTTGTAAAAAACTTTTAGTAGTTTTTTACGTTTTTTTTTGTAAAAAAATGTTAATTCGATTTTTCTCAAAATTTTACCAAATGTTGACAACAATATTTCTTGTAAGACAAAATTGGTTTGAAGCCAAAATCTTAAATTTTTAAAAAGATATTTGTGTCGAAAATCAATTTTTACCAACTTTTGATAATTCTGTAAATTCTATTTTTCTTAAAATTTTACCAGATGTTGAGAACGTTATTCTTCGTAACACAAAATTGTTTTGAAGATAAAATCATTCGTAAAATTTCCGAGGTGATAAATACTTTCTTTTTTGATTAGTAAAAGAACTGTTAATTGTATTATTTTCCAAAAATAAATAAGTTTGGTATCACGTTACAATGTCCTTAAATCTCTAACGTTATTGGTTCGTGAGATATTTAGGGTTAACTTAAATGTTCACGTTTTTTTTCAAATTGATATGGTAAAAAAACCACCCACTGAATTTTCTTTAGAGCCCTATCTGTAAAACAAAATTTATTTGCAGTCGATATCTCTTCTGGTTCTTGGGCTATGGACGACGAAAAAATGTAGCGAACGTACGGATGTACAAACGTACGTACACACGCACGCAGAGACATCTCTCTAAAATTCTTGTATTTCGCCTCTAGGGACCTCGAAACGTCGAGAAATGTCAAAATTTTCAATTCGACAAATCGGACCGATTACAATGACTTCCAATGGGATGTTAATAATGATTCGGTTCGGGCGCTGCGTCTAATATTTAGTCGTCATAAGCATCCACCAAAGTTGGTAATTTGATCAAGGAGATTTTTGAAAAAGCTTTTAGAAGAAAATTGTTTTGCGAGATTTGAAAATCCAACTCTTGCAAGAATTGGACCTCTCTTCTGGAATTTATTGAAACCAACTACGTAGTAGGCCGCTTGTCCAAAATCATTTTTAGACTTATTACCAAAATCTATCATATTAATAAAGCTTCATTATATGTTTTTAATTCGTGTGGAAAAAAACACGTCTCAAAAAACAATCTTTTAAACTGCATTATATTCCCCATTTAAAACATTCTTAAAAGTATTCAAATTTGTTACTACCCTTGTAGGCGCACTGGTACTGAATTATTTTTTATTTTATATCAATTCAATCCAAATTGCAAAGCGATTGACCAAAAATTTATTTAAAATAGGAAAACTTTTAAATTGGAGTGCTCAACTAATATTTGATGTTTTATTTTTCATGGTTGTCGTCACTAATGGTTTTCTAAAATAGGACGACCAACGATGATGAAGAAGATAATACCGCTCCTACCGCGTTCCGTTCGGTCGTCGGTCGTCGTAGCCAGCGCCAGCGGCGGCGTTCTCAGCCGAGCCAACTAGAAAAATGGTTGGATTTCATTATTTTATCTTTGCGAACAGATCAAGGACGCTTCTTGAGGACATTAATTTGCATAAGACCACAAAAATAGTATGCGGAGATATATTGTTCGCGGTTCATCCTTTTTATTTCTTCGACTTAACTCAACTCTTGTTCTTCTTCATTCGTTCGAAATGATTTTGTTATTATAAAATTGAAAAATGAGCTAAGAAAAATAAATTAATTCCCTTTTTGCTTTGGTTTACTTTCAGTTCTCTTCACTTTTTGCGGTGTGCTTCGCGAACGCGGAAAACTGAACGCTATGACAATTCTTTCATTTTCATTAAAAGAGTTCAAGGCGGAAATGGTGCGGTCATCCATTTTGTGTGGTATGTCTCATCGTTTATCGTTTCTTTTCTTTGGTTTTTGTCTTCTTTATATTTTCTGAACTTAATGAGAATTTTTAATGCGTCGCGTGTCCTTTTTTCCTTGTTTGCTTTTGCTTAAGGACAAAGTTATGAATATTTTTGAAGTGGTTATTACGTTTTTGTATTTTTATAGATATTGTTCACACAGCATTTATTTTATAATCTTAATTGGCATTGTCAGAAGAAAAGTCATGAAAAATTACTTAAGTCACTCAGGAGAAGAATAAAGGCTCAGCTTTGTCATTCGTTTATGTACTTTTAAGCCACAATTTTTTCAATGGGCAAGGACATTTTATGAGCTATGTTGATGCTTTATTAGATGTTTTCGGAGGGGGCAAATATAATTTTTAGGTAGGTATGTATGTAGGTAGGTATTTGGTTGTTGTGTTTTATGAAAGTGATTTACTTTAGTATTTATCTGCCCCTTGCACAATTGAGCAGGGAAAATAATAATAGAATAAAATCCTTTGTTGAAAAATCTTAATGAATATAGAGATATGAACATATACAACAAGGTTCAATCTTTAGAGTGATTTAAAAAAGGTCTTGTTCATTTAAAAAGAATTATTGAGATTTTGAGTGGAAAGCAAGTAAACATTAGAAGAAAGATAAGATGGGGTTTACATTTTGTAAAAGGGTTTTTTTTCTCATAGAAATAAATTAAAAAGAATTAAAGGAACATGCATACAAAACAAAAATATAAATTTATTTAAGTTTTTTACAATTTTCTCTAATTTCCTTAAAGAAGCTGGTGATTACAAGTATAAGAACTTGAAAAACTAAATTAGATCAATTAGAAGTGATCACATATTTAGCAACTAATTTTTTGTATTCAAAATATATTGATTAAAAATTACATATAACTTTGAATGGAAAAACTTACGAAATAAATTTTTAGAATTTATACATTTTTAGAATAGCAAAAACTTTCATTTTACTTTGGTTAAGGAACCATGGCCAACGCATGAAGTTAGGCTTCCATTATCAGTTTTCGAATGCTATCGAATGGATAGAGTTAATGGCATTGGTGGTGAAGTTGCAATCTTTATTAAAAACTCAATTTAACATTCGCTTGTTGTTTAAACACTAGTAGTATTTAGAGAACATAGGCATTGAAATAATATTAAAACAGTGAAGAATTATTCTATTTATTTTGTTAGATCTTTATCAGATATAAAAAGAAAATATTTGAAACAAGATTTAATAAAGTTTTGCAATATCATTAAGTGTAATAGTTAATTGTAAGGTGGAGATTTTAACTGTTTTCATAGGGATTGAGGTTGTTGACGAGCAAATGCTTGGGGTAATGTTTTGGCTGTCTATATTTACCAATCAATATCTTATTCCGTTGTTGTTAAACGTATTTTCCTGCTGGTTCACGTAGTAGTCCCTGGGTCCTTGATCTTTTTGTAATCAATGTTTCCAACCATGTTTAGCAACCTATTTCATGTTATGTTAATAATTCGGATCATAGTCCTGCTTTTTGTGATCTTTTGTGGTCGGCTAAGAAAAAAGTGCAATATTTTTTTGAAAGCATTTAGAAAACAAATAAATTTTAAATTTCAACATGTTTCCATTAATATCGAAAATGTTTCATGTAAAGATAATGTGGATTCCAATGTTAAAAACTTTACAGAAACTGTCTTTACCTCTAAGGATGCAAGTGTTCCAAAAAGAAATAGAGATTGAAAAATGTAAGCAGTTTCCAATACAAATTTTTAAACTTATTTGGGTCAGAAACTTGGATAGAAGGAACTGCAAAAATATCGTCAACCTTTATCACAACTGTTTGATCACAACCTTCTTAAAAGCTCCTCCAGTATAGATAAACTAGAACTTTCTGTGAATCATCTCACCGAAGCCTTTAATGAATCAATGAGAACTTCATGCTCTGTAACCATTTTAAAGGGTAAAAAGAAACCTCATTGGTGGCGTAAAGAACTAGAACCATTCAGAAAGAGCTGTCGCAAACTCTTCAATATAGATCTAAGTACACTAGACCTCCTTCTGACTGAGACTTATACAAACAAGCTCTAAAACAATATAAAAAAGAATTAAGGAAGAGTAAGAGGTCTTCTTGGAGAAACTTTTGTGGTAAAATAGAAAATACTTCAGAAGCCTCAAGACTCAGGAAAATTTTTTCAAAAAGTCCAGCCATACCTAGTGCTTTAAAGACAGAAGCAGGTACGTGGACTATCACAGATGAAGAATCCCTTAATCTGTTATTAGACACCAACTTTCAAGGTAGCTCTAACATACTCAACGACTTAACATCAGAGTCTCAAGCTTCTACAAGCCATTTAGTTGATCTAATAACGCGGGAAAAACTGCAATGGGCCATAGACAGCTTTGATCCATATAAATCTTCAGGACCAGACGGAATCCTTCCAGCCGAACTCTAAAAATGCTCAGACATGATCATTCCACCATTGGAAATCATTCTGACAAGCTGTTTTAATTTGAGATAAGATCTTACTCTAAGGGAAAATCAGTAGAATCAGCACTTCACTCGCTGGTACGTATTATTGAACATTCCCTCGAATACAAAGAATATAACTTAGTAGCGTTCCTAGATATTGAAGGAGCTTTCAACAACGTCAGTTAATATAAGCGATCACAACAGCAATGGATAAACTGAAATTAGAGAAATCCTCATAGATCTTATAAGTCTCATGCTCAAGAGCAGGACAATAACTTCTAGCATGAGAAGTTTTACTACCACCAGATCGGTGAAATCGAGGCACCCCCAAGGTGGGGTCCTTTCGCCTCTTTTATGGAACATGGTAGTAAACGACCTACTTACATCATTGGAAGCAGAGGGTTTCAAGGTGATTGCCTATGCTGACGACGTTGCAATATCCGTATCTGGGAAGCACCCCCAAGTTCTCTCGGAAGTCCTACAAAATGCTTTAAATAGGCTAACAAAATGGGCTAAGCAATGTGAATTGCACGTCAATCCACATAAAACAGAATTAATACTCTTTTCGAGAAGATCTAAAATTCCTCAGATTAGCCCACCAAGATTAGAGGAATACCATTAAGCTTTTCCGACCAAGCTAAATATTTGGGCCTCATTTTAGACAAAAAACTAAATTGGAAGGCAAATATTGATGAAAGAGTAAAAAAGGCTACTGTAGCGCTTTTTACTAGTAAAAAGGCCATAGGATCAAAATGGGGCTTCTACCCAAAAATAACCCACTGGCTATACACTTCGTTAATCAGACCGATACTCAATTATGGTGCTGTCGTATGGTAAGCCGCACTGGACAAGATGGTTAATCTAAATAAGCTCATCAAAGTCCAGCAGTCAGCAGGTATGTGCATCACAGGAGCGCTTCGCTCAACACCAAGCGCAGCACTGGAAGTGCTTTTAAACCTAACACCTCTTGACATCTTTTCCAAAATGGTGGCAGCCAACTCATGTTTGAGGCTTAGAGCCACCTCTCAATGGACCAGTAAAAATATTGGACATACTACTATTCTAGACAGTTTCAGTTTTCAGATATGTACCAGAATTGGCCGATGGGAGAGCATGCATCAAAGCTGTGGTATCTCTTACAACAATACTCACTGCCGTAGCTGCGGAGACCAACATGAAAGGGGAGTAGTGATTCAGTTCCTCTGTAAGTGCTTCGGAAAGGCATTCTTTAACGATCTCGATGAACTTTACGAGACGAAGATTAAAGGCTTGATTTATTTCCCGAATGCGATGAAGGGGCTGTAGGATAGCTAATATTTTCAATATAAATCCGTCATAATATTTTCTTTTCATATAATATATTATTTTCAAAACATACTACCAACGAGTTTATGGCGCATTCCTGCTTTAGTTGAGTCGCAGCAAGGGCTGCTTTTCGTTGAGACTGCCATCTCTTCCTACTTACCTAACTTTTTACTAGTACTAGATGCTGGATTCATCAAAGCAAAATCATCCAAAATCGCCAGTATATACTAAAAAAATATGTCCACAATTAAATTAGCTGCTAAAAGTACTTCATAATTAAAAGGAAACTTTATCCAGAGGGAAGATTTTTGGACTATGAGTTTTGCTATATAGAGCACAGTTATACACACAGTATTCTGATGAAATCCTGTGTCTTCGCCAAAGCCAACTTGAAATTCTAGATCTCCAACATATCTTTAAATTATTCACATCTTTTATTCACTGGGAATGGCGCTCCTCCCCTTTTTTCAGTTTAAACACTTTCTTAATTTTTTTTATATAGTCAGCATTGAGAAATATTAGATGTAATAATTGTTAAAGTAAGTTTCTTACGTAAAATTTAACAATTCAACGTTCTCTTCTTCAAAACGGTTAAGTATTTTGAAATTGTAACTTTCGATCAGTCTTGGCTCTTTGTAAAATATTTGTGACCTGCCATTAAAACAAATAAAATGGACCAATTGCTTTGAAATAAGACTCACGAATAAATACTATTAAATAAATTGGGTGGCGCAACAATCCGTTGTGAACCAGGGCCTAGTGACTTACAATTCTCAACCATTCCTGTGTGCGAGTACTGTTGTCAGGAATAGACCTATAATTTTAGGCCGAATCCGAACGGCTAATTGGAGAAAGCATTTTTTTCATGACAAGAATTACTCTTGAAGGATTTTTTCATTTCCTCGCAAGAGGCAGTACCCGCGAAAATTATTTTTTTTTAAATTCAGGTGGCACAGGCAGGGATTGAACCCAAGACCCCAACGTACTAACCATCATGCCACGGGTACTAACACGAATAAATACTAGAAAGAAAAAGATGTGGATTCATACCATTTAAAGTATTTAATGGACAAATTCATCCAAAGCTACTTAATTCTATTTACTATGGTAAGGAACTGGAAATTCATTTAGCGGTTTCAAAAGTATAGGTCTGGAATTGATAATCTGTCAAACTACGTTGTTTAGTCATTTTTTTTTTCAGTTGAGAGTCTGACATTTACGAAAATGGATCGCTCAATTTTCGCACAACGTTTATATAATTTGTAAAACATTCTACAAAAATGGTTATTTTGCCACAGCCACATCAACCTTAAGAAGAGATTATGGTTTACAAAATCGTCCAATTACGCAAGCAATTGGCAAAATTGTGAAAAAATTTGAAAACACTGGCACTGGATTGGTTACAGATATTGTGAGGCCTGGCATCATCGTTTGGCACGTACCACTGAAAAATATCGCTGCTGTAAGTGAAATGTTGCCGAAGACCCCAATGTGTCAATTTCTCGTCGTTCGCAGGAATTAAAACTGTCTTACGGCACATTATGTCGTATTTTGCATTTGAATCCACAACTTCATCCATAAAAAACAACAACTGAAGCCAGCTGACCATTCACAACGTCGTCGTAGATACGTCGAATGGGCGCTTGAATAACAGGCGGTGGAGGTCGATTTTTCGACAAAAAATTTCATCAACAACAAGGCACATTTCTCAATCGGTAGTTGGTGGCTAAGTTCATAATCAAAATTAACGTATTTAGGGTTTTCTGACCGCTTAATTTCTCGTCGTGTGATATCAACTTTAACTTTTGAGCACTTAAAACCCAACTTAATGAAGTTATAGCTGAGATACTACTCAATATGTATCAAAAAGTGGTCGAACATTACCTCGAAACAATCGCTGCGTGGTGGTCATTTAAATGATGTACTATTCGACGTTCGAACTTTATATTATATTTATTATGTGCTTTATTTACCTTTACTTTTGAAACCGCAAAATGGATAACCCTATGCAATAAAGATACTTTATCCATATAGGATATATATTAAATGACTATAGTGTGTCAAGTTTAAAAAAATTTGAATACATTTTAAGGTGAAGGTTTCCCTTCATTGACTTTATAGGATGTATGTGTATGCAAGACGACAAGGTTCTTCGAAATGAAAAAGAGTTACATTTTCAACTTCAACTGAAAATATTACTTCATTATTAAGTAAAATGTTATTTATCTCTATAAAGAAAAAAGAAAAAATCACTTTACTACTATGGAATATACAAAACATCCCACATATGAAATACAAAAACCACGAAAACCACTACACAACACACATACCCTTTCTTTCTTTGAAAAAATGAAGGTTCCTCAAAAACATTTCTCTTTTAACAAGATCCTCAAAAAAGCCTATCTGAATTAAAAATTATATGTAAATAATGCACACAGAGATTACCAGTTTACAAGCCCTCAAATTAATTTATTTTCTCTCTACTGGGGGTGGCTCCTGTATACCTTCCTCCCATCAGGGCTATACCAACAAAAATAAAGAAATGTTTCCTTTTTTTGATAAACAAATTTCTGTAGAACTCAGTTCATCCTATTAAAGGCTAACACAGAGCCTTACATTCCTATAAGCCTTCAAAAAAAAATACATACAAACATATATATGTTTGTGTAAAAATAAAAATAAAAACAAGGAAAAACGAAAAACGAAAATGTTGCTCTTAGAACTCATGAAAAGGAGATAAATTACACATAAGCATGGGCGGCGTAATAGAGAGAAGAACAAGTAGACTCCTCCTGTGTGTGTCCCAAAGGATAATACTCTAGAAGGAGAAAACTTTTTTGATGTGAAAATCCACTCTTGAGGAAAAACTTTTAATAATCTGAATTATCCGGTTCCGTATCGTCGTCGTCGTAGAAAGGTAGAGCGTAGTATAGAGGTAGGTAAGTGCGAAGACAAGACAAGTATACCTATAGACTGTCTCTGTATCTTGAATTTTTATATTCGAGCCACTTATTCTACCTTGTGTCCTTTTTTTGTTCGTCTGCACTGTACCCCACCTTAAGTTTACGTTTACGTTTACGTACAGTACATTTATTCCAATTTCAGCGCAGTTGGTTTTTGTTGGTTTATTCTTCTTGTGAATATTTTTGCTGTTTGTTTATATGCGCATTTAACAGCCAACTAACTCGCCACACTACCCGCTCCTGCCCGTCTTCCTGGTACGACTGCGAGTAGTCCATAGTCAATGCCAAAGAGCTATAGTGCGAGTGCTGGCAGAGCCAACAGCGCCAGCGGAGCAAAAGTAAGAAAAAGGAGTAGTGGCAGGGCAGTAGAGCCAGCCAAAAGGATTCTAAAGGCAACAGTGCGGCAGCGGTATAAAGATGAAGATGAAGATGAAAATGAAGATGAAGAACTTTAAGAAGTTTCTTCCAGCACTTTAACTTAATGCGTTTTAATCTGGTGTAAACGCTTTTGGTCCGATTCTCTTTCTCTTCTAAAGCAAGAGGTTTATATAGAAAACGAGAGGGATACGAATAACCCGTTCCCCTCGTTTTAGCCAGGTCTAACCCATCCCAACCATATTAAATTTGGCCCTGGTTGAGTGCACACACTTCTCATCTCAATCTTTGGTTATATTCGTATTCGGATTTGGTTTTTGCCTGGATTGCGATAAACTCAGCAAAAATGTTTGTATATAGCCTTGAGACGACGAAGAGCATTATTTTTGTGATGCAGTCAGGTGGAATTAATGCTGATACTTATTAAGAATCCTTTAGTGGAGTCTTATCTTGTGTTTCTCTATATGAGAGACAAATAGATCATCTATTACAGGACGGTTCACTTTCAAAAAAACACACTTTCCATGTGTTTTCAAGTTATAACTGTCCTGGACAAAATAATATGAACATTTATTTCTTTTGAGTTTAGCTGGCTTCCTTGACTTAAGTCAACTAAAAGGTCATGAGGAAGCTATAGGAACACTTGAAGACAAATTTCATCTTATTCGGTAAAAAAGTAAAATTTTTGGTAGAATTGTTAATCTCGGACTGATTTAGAAGTTATGTCTAACTTTCCTTACATAGAAGCTGGTTCAGCGAAAAACGAAACACTATTCTAAAAAACAACTGTCATTTAAGCTCTGTATAAAAGAGACTTATCCATAAGTGAGATGGCGAAAGTAGTTTAAGATCTTGCAAAAATGTTACCCAAATGCCTTTAAAAAAAGAGGCTGGGATGCGACCCACACTGATAACTTCCCAACCCGTCTGTCGATTTGTCTTGTTTAAAAGTTTGTCTATATGTACTTGTATCAATTTTTACCAAATTTGCGTACTACTTTTTGTAGATTTTTTCATGAAAAACGGACTATTGGATTTTTATATAAAAATCATTGAATATTGAAAACAATATTTTCTGTAAAATAAATAAGTTTGAAGCCAATATCTAAAATTTTTGAAAAGATATTTGAGTCGAAAATCAATTTTTACCAACTTTTGTTAATTTTTTTTAGGTTTTTAATTTTTTGTACAAAAACTATCAATTCGATTTTTTTCAAAATTTTACTGAATGTTAACAACAATATTTTTTGAAAGATAAAAGTAAATTAAAGCCAATATCTCAAAGTTTTGAAAAGATATTTGAGTCGATATTCAATTTTTACCAACTTTTGTTATTTTATTTTCGGTTTTTAATTTTTTGTAAAAAAACTATCAATTCGATTTTTTTCAAAATCTTACTGCACGTTGAAAACAATAGTTTTTGAAAGATTAAAGTGAATCAAAGCCAATATTTCAAAGTTTTGAAAAGATATTTGAGTCGAAAATTAATTTTTACCAACTTTTATTATTTTTTTTTAGGTTTTTAATTTTTGTAAAAAAAACTGTCAATTCGATTTTTTTCAAAATTTTATTGAATATTGTTTTCAATATTTGTTATAAGATAAAATAAGTTTTAAGCCTAAATTTTAAGTTTTTGAAAAGATATTTGAATCAATATTCAATTTTTACCAACTTTGAGTAATGTTTTTTTTAGATTTTTATTTTTTATAAAAAAAACTGTCAATTCGATTTTTCTCAAAATTTTATCAGATTTCAAAAACATTGTTCTCCGTTGCTCAAAATTGTTTTGGAGATGAAATTATATTTTAGTCGTTAAATTTTGGAGGTGACAATTATTTTTTTTCAGTTTTTTTGATTTATAAAAAAAATCGTTAGATAGATTTTTTTCAAAAAATATGTATGTTTGGTATCACGTTACAATATATTATATAAAATTTAATTCAAGTCTCTAACGTTTTTGGTTCGTAAGATATTTAGGGTTAACCAAAATTTTCACCTTTTTTTTAAACTGCTATAGTAAAAAAACCACCCACGCAATTTTCTTGAGAGCCCTTTCTGCATCTTTCTGCCTTATTATCTGTATAACAAAATTTATTTGGAGTCGATATCTCTTCTGGTTCTTGAGCTATGGACAACGAAAAAAACGTCGCGAACGTACGGACGTACGGACGTACGGACGTACGGACATACGGACGTACGGACGTACGGACGTACGAACGTACGTACACACGCACGCACAGACATCTTTCTAAAAATCTTTTATTTCGACTCTAGGTACCTTGAAACGTCGAGAAATGTCAAAATTTTCAATTTGACAAATCGGACCCATTACAATAACTTCCTATGGGAAGTTAAAAAGGCTAGGATGCGAGCCACTATCGGCCTTCTATGCAGCGCCTTTGCGTGTCTATTGATTAGCTGCATTTGCCTGCTGACAATCCTCATTAAATCAGGGGTTTTTTGTTGGTGACTGCTTAAAGGCGGTCTCTTGCGATTGGAAAATCAAAAACATAACAAAGTATTAATAAATATTACCTAATGGATTGAAATGCTACTTGTTTCTTGTAGTGTTTGGGATTGGGACTATGAACCCAGCATGGCATCAACCCAGAACTCAAGCGGCAACAAGCTTTGTCCGGGCCGCCCTTAGAACAAGGTAAGCACGGAATAGTCGTTGGGAGCCTGTTTGCTATCCTTAGCAACAGACACGTTGGACCGAATCTGCGGAACACTTAGAAGGACCAGATATCCGAAATAAACGGCGGAAAATAATTTTGGGACCTAAAAGCTGTACTAGCTTTTCTCAGGAAGTTTCATATAATGTGTTGTTTGATTATTGTAAATCATTTAAAGGACAACTGAGTTTGACAGATGTCAAATTCCAGTGCCAACAAGTTAAAATGAATGGTTAAACAGAACAGTATTGACCGACATCCCAGTTGCAATAAAACATTATTGTGCTGTGGTAGATACTTACTTTAGAAGTAATGCAATGTACGCAGCGCCTTGACAAATCGAAGATTTTCAACATTGAAAAATATGTTCTGTTTTCTCACAACATAGATTAAAAGTCTTAAAAAAAGAACAGGAACTACAAGTTTTTCAAATGATTTAGTTGCAATTAATATTAAAAAAAAGAGGCTGAGATGCGAGCCATTCGACTTGTGTTGCTTAAAAGTTTGTCTATATGTACTCGTATCAATTTTACCAAATTTGCGTACTATTTTTTCTAGATTTTATTTCTTATTAAAAAACGGACTGTTGGATTTTTATATACAAATTACTGAATATCGAAAACAATATTTTCTGTGAAATAAAATAAATTTCGAGACAATATTTTTAAGTTTTGAAAAGCTATTTGAGTCGAAAGTAAATTTTTACGAAGTTTTAGTATTGTTTTTTTTTAGAGTTTTATTTTTTGTAAAAAAAGCTGTCAATTCGATTTTTTAAAAATTTGACCAAATGTTGAAAACAATATTTCTTATAAGATACAATTACTTTGAAGCCAATATTTAAAATTTTTAAAGAGATATTTGAGTCGAAAATCAATTTCTACCAACTTTTATAAATTTTTTTTTAGGTTTTTATTTTTTGTAAAAAAACTGTCAATTCGTTTTTTCTCAACATTTTTCAAAATGTTGAAAACAATATTTCTTATAAGATAAAATAAGCTTGAAGCCTTAATTTCAAGTTTTTGAAAAGATATTTGAATCGATATTCAATTTTTACGAACTTTGAGTAATGTTTGTTTTTAGATTTTTGTTTTTTATACAAAAAACTGTCAATTAGATTTTTCTCAAAATTTTATCAGATGTCAAAAAAATTATTCTTCGTTGCACAAAATTGTTTCAGAGATGAAATCATATTTCAGTCGTAAAATTTTGGAGGTGACAAATTTTTTTTTCAGTTTTATTGATTTAAAAAAAAAAACGTTATATTGATTTTTTTCAAAAAATATACATGTTTAATATCACGTTACAATATATTATTTAAAATTTAATTCAAGTCTCCAGCGTTTTTGGTTCGTAAGATATTTAGGGTTAACCAACATTTTCACCTTTTTTTCAAACTGCTATGGTAAAAAAACCACCCACGCAATTTTCTTGAGAGCCCCTTCTGCATCTTTCTGCCTTATTATCTGTATAACAAAATTTATTTGAAGACGATATCTCTTCTGGTTCTTGAGCTATGGACGACGAAAAAAAACGTCGCGAACGTACGGACGTACGGACGTACAAACGTACGTACACACGCACACGCACAGACATCTTTCTAAAAATCTTTTATTTCGACTCTTGGGACCTTGAAGGACCCTATTACTTGAATCGAAAACCATTCTTATAAGTTTTTTGTAATTTTTGTTTTTTACGTGTTTTGTTAAAAAGTTTTCAGTTGAATTTTTCTAAAAAATTAAACTCAAATTACCAAAAATATTTTGCATATGATGAAAATTTGATTTCAAAATCTGTTTTTGTTAGGAAGATTTTAAGTCAAAACCCAATGTTTACCTATTTTAGTAGCATTTTTTGAAGTTTCTATTCCTTGTATAAAGAAATACAGATTATAATTTTCTAAAAACAATATCTTACAAGAAAATTAAATACAGAATGTAATCATTTTTAAATCAATGCCTTCATTTATTCAAGAGATATCGAGAATCGAACATAAATGTTTACCAATTTTGTATAGTATGTTACTAAATATCAAAAACAATATTTTCTATAGGATACAATTAGTTTAAATCCAAAATAGTTAGTTGAGAAAAACATCGATTTTTACAAACTTTTCTTATTCGTAGATTTTTATTTTGTGTACAAAAATTATCAATTCGATTTTTTTTCTTCAAAATTTACCCAAAAACGTAACTTTTCGTTGCATACAATTGTTTTCGAGATAAAATCAAGTTCTGCTCGTAAAATATTCAAAGTAACAATTATTTGATTTTTTCTTAAATTACCAGTTTGGTATCACGTAACAATATTTAAATACAATTTACTTCAAGTAACTAGGGTTACTGGTGCGTGAGGTATGTTGAGTTAACCAAAACTTTCACTTTTTTTAAAATTGCTATGATCAAAAAAACCACACACAGATTTTTTTGAGAGACCTTTTTGCAACTTCTTCATTATGATTTGTGTATCAAAATTTATTTGAAGATATCTTCACATGGCCTCACTTTACATCCGACTTCAAAACTTAGTCAGGGTTTTGAGATATTACTTTTAAAATTTCAAAAAAAATAAACTTAGTGTCAAACGTATAGGCATAAGCTTTTTTCCTTTTTTATTTGCCGATATTTTTTAAACCTAGTACCTCTTCGCAGCAATTTAAGACAGAAGTGGGTGTCCCGCAAGGTTGCATTTTGTGTCCTTTGCTCTTCTCACTTTTTATTAACGACGTTGGAGGCAGTGTTCCAGGGGGTGTATTGTATATTATGGTGATTTGCTTATTAAGTTGCTTTTATATGCGGATGACCTTGTAACTCTTACTTATAATCCGGTAACTCTACAACTGCAAATTAACAAACTTAACCAGTATTGTAACTCTTGGGATCTTCAAATTAATATTTCAAAGTCGAAGATTATGGTTTTTAGATCTCATAATCATAATGTCAGAAATGACAGTTCTTGGAAATTGAATACTTAGGTTTTACAATAACACAAAATTTAATCATCGGACTCGGACCTAATATAAAAGATAAAACATCAGTTGCGAAATCAGCCATTAACTGCATCTGGTCAAGTTTTTAAATAACAAATGTATCGAACCGATCGTAAAATTCAAAGTATTTGATGCAACAATTAAAAGATCACTCTGTTATGCTAATGAAGTGTATGGTTACGAATTATGTGAAGACTTTGAAGTTATCCAGAGATATTTCTTTAAACGTGTATTTAAGGTCCCTTTAAACACACCTAACTATGCAATATATGTCGAATCTGGACTACTTCCAATTTTCTTAAAAAACCCTAAAGCAAATACGGACTATATTGTCAAAGTTTTAAAGAGATGTGATAATAATCTTCAAAGAAAAGTACTCATTATTGCACTTCAGCGTTGTTACACGCCCTTTAAAGATTGACAAGAATTGGCTTCTAAATATAATACAACATTGAATTTAGCCTTGAATAACTTTGGTTCATGAAAGGATGACTTCTATGACTGCATTTCAGCAATTGACAAAAAATATTTCAAAATTCTCTGAACTGCGCTAAAAAGCCCATGTCAAGAACGATATACAGCAAACTGAATCATTGTTTGGCCGAAGCTTATTATTTTCGAAAACAATTCACAGTTAACGAGAAGAGACTGAAATGCTGGGGCTGAATTACAGACCTCATAAGGTTGATATAAGTCATAATTATAATCTTTGCAACCTTAATCAAACCGAAAACGTTTATCAGTCCCTAGCAAGATATCCAATACTCCAAGGCGGTTTTTTCGAAGAAGGTCATAAAGAGTACCAGTTTTTTTTGTCACATGGATAGGAACAAGATCTAAATTTGCCTAGTAAATTAAATTGGGTGGCGCAACAGTCCGTTGTGAACCAGGGCCTATTGACTTACAACTCGCAACCATTCCTGTGTGCGAGTAATGTTGTCAGGAATGGAATTTGCCTAGTAGCGTGATTTAAATTGTATAAAAGGACACTACGATAGTCCTAAGTGAGAATATCAAAACAAAATCCCTAATCCAAGAAAAACTGACAAATAATTTTAATTTTGTTTGTAAAATGTCCCAATTTTGAGTTAGAACCAGTTACGGGGTGCTACACAAATAATAAAAAAAAAACGTTAGAACTCAATTCCATTCAACTGTGATCTAAAATTCCTAGACCTCAAATATGATTTTTAACCGAGTTCTACAGACATGATTAGATAAAGAGAAATGCTCAAGTACTAAATTTATTTAAAATGGCGTGCCAAACATAAACCGATAATTACTAGATTGAATTTTCATTTTATTTTAGAACTTCTTCAAAAAATTTCCCGTAAAAGTTTTAAATTCAAGGTTTTCTAAATACATCATATAGAGGTAAGTTTTCCATAAACTAATGAGAATTTCCAGAAACTAAGTAAAATACTCAAATGATTTAAAGTGTATCTAGAAGAGAAAGACTTGTATCTACTTTGCAAAATTATCATGCAATTGTTCAAAGATATTTTCAGTTTTGCTCAGCCGTTTTTTGATGTTTTTAGAATTTTTAAAGTGACATATTTTAAAAACCTGATGTGATAGAAAAAGGTGATATTCGAATCCAGGACATATCCCTTGAAAAAGTACTGTTTTGGTTGTGGTCGTCAAATGTAATTTATCAGCAAATATACCATTAAAATTAAATAGTCAAATTTTACTTGTTTTGCTTTGCTTTAAACAAGCGCTAAGGAATTAATTGCAAAAAAAATTAAGTTTTGTTCCTATTACTTTGGCCATAGCTGTAGTAGGTGACTACCTTAACATGAAAAGTAAAGCAACTAAATTGCACTAGATTTGATTAAAGTTCTTAAATAAGGAATTTAATCTTATGATTGTTAAGGAAAATTGAGTTATTGTAGTTGTAGACACTAGACATTTTTTAACTACCTCCTTAGAGAGAATGAAACGTTATTTGAAGATATAAACTTTTATGTTTTGTTTTTATTAGTTTAAGGCCACATTTTCTTTCTTATTTACGTCTTCTTGTGGAAGGGATGAAGGTATTTCTTAAACCTTATTCATTTTATAAAATCAATCTTAGGAATGGATTTGTTCGTTGTTTTTTTTTAACAAAATGAAATAGTTATAAAAAAGCAGATATAAGGTACGACTATGTGAATATTTAATAAGTAGGCATATTAAGTTTGCTATTAAAGTACAGCTTTGTTAACCTTGTAAACGTTTTAGCACATTTGCAACACCTACATAGCTGTTTTTCTTGTTGTTTTAGTAGACAGATAGATTCTTTATCGTACATAACCTTTTTTAACAATAAAAATAATACTTGAGAATAAAAGCATGACTTTTCTGCTGATATGACATTTCATAATAGTGTTAAATAAATTAAAAAATTGTAAAATAAAATAAGCTAAACATACATATTTAAAAAATAAGAATATAATCAAATAACCAAAAGTTAAAAGCGTTACCACAATTTTAATAACAAAAGGTTATGAATTTCGCAAGGACTTGAAACACAAAAATAATAAAAAAAATTTGAGATAATTTTAAAACATCAAAGATTTTATAACTTTGGACGGATGTAAAGCACAAATTGTACATTATATACATTTTAAAATGATTGTAATCATAAAATATGGTGTTCTGAACTTCAGCAACTGGATAAACAAAAGGTATTAAGCCTCAAAGCTGTTTTAAAAAGTAAAGAAGTGATTTTAATAATTACATAAAGTCGATTTGAAGAAAGCTAACTTTCATCAAAATACAACCGGCTGATTTTTTGCAGTATAGTATAGACAATAAAATGGCGTATGTCTTAATTTTTCTGTCTTTTGCAAAGATTACAGGTTTAAGCTAAATTAGTTCGATGGGGCATATAGCATAACTTAAGAACTTCAACACGTGCTCTAAGAACTAAACTATTAGCTTCTTGAAGACAACTGAGGATTTAGGTTCCTGTATGTATTCTCTAAAGCCTCTCATCTATTTTGCCGTGACATCTACAAAAACATGCCATGCCATTCATCATTGTTCGACTTCATAAATGATAGAGGAACATCATCTGAATGGGCCATTTCATTCCATTCTATTTGAATGCCATTTGTTTGCAACACTCTTGCCATAATATTCTTGTGAAGACCAATTCCAAACTTGTCAAATAATCATAGTTCATTTTTTGTTTGGCGTTAAATCAGCTGGGTCGAATAAGCATTTGAAGAAATATCTTTAAACCCGTCTCAAACACCTCAAAGAACACATAACCAAAAACCTGGGCCCCATGTCACATACATGTGCTGACCGTTAATTAGAAAGCATGGATATCCTGGTTTACAAAGAAGTTAGGCCGCACCTTATCTTCAAAGTGTTTTTGTTTAGCCTGATTTGAAAAATTAAGGTTATGTGTAGTTAAAATACAGATGTGCTTAAATTCTTGCACAACTTCTATATTAACATTATTTAGTGATCAATGCTCTTCGGGCTCTTTATGCATTTCAAAGATCAACATTTCAGCCTTGCTTGTATTAATGACTAACCCTCATTTCCAGAAAAAGGTATTCAGTCAGTTTATTTGCAAGTGCAAAGTGAAAAGGTTGGCAACCAGTAATTCTAAGTTATCAGCGTTGAGTAGAACTTTTGTCTTGTATCTGAACAAAAGTAATTCCTCTTGGAAGTATTTCCTATATTTCATCAGCAAATGAAGCAAAAATTATGGACATAAAATAGTTATTTGAAACCATTCTGAGATATATTCGTCCATCCCATACTGCTGCACTTGATAAAACAAGAAAGTTAAAGTACATTATCAAGAATTTCTGGGAGATTCCTAACGTTGAGAGCTTGCACATCAAAGCTTGTCTATTTATCGTATCGAATGCTGCTATGAAGTCAACAAAGAAAGTGAAAAACCCGCCCGAAAACAGGCTTGAAACATGATTACAAGGTTTCTGCTTTCGATCCATTTTGTAAGTCTTTATATAGAATATTGAAGTAAGAATCTTCCTTAAACTGGTTAGAATAGAAATTATCTGGTATTTAATTTGTTATTGTTTTCAGTCTTTTGAAATGTTGATTCAAGTTCACAAATAGATGGACCATTCAGGATGGTTATTGTCAACATTAATAAATCTTCCAAATTTGTGAAAAATACATGTTAGATTAGTTGTTTGAGCTTCGACGCACCTCAAATCAAATCAAAAAGCCATACAACTTTCTTTGATTATCATAATCAGCGTATTTGTTTCGTTGATATATCAAGTTATCAAAGCAGCACCACCCACAAAATTAACAAAAACAATTAAAATTCCTCAAAACTCATTAAAAGCTATTCGTGGCACATTTAATATTAACATCACTTTTTGATTGGGAAATTGCTCCAATCTGTTTTTTTTGTTCTTTTTAAAAATCTAATTAAAAAATTTTGTAATGTAGAAATTCAATTTGAAAATAAACAACAACTAAAAAAAAGGACAAATATTTGTCCACTTTTAAAATTTATGTAATGTTTGTTCTTTTCCAGTGAAATCATTCTTCCCACGATTTTATCTAGAAAACCATCTAATTTCTATTGAAATAGTTTGAAATCATTTCAAATGACTTTCTGTATAATTAAATGTTGATACATATATTGTTGACCTTATGAATAAATTTATATTTAATTTATGTTTGATTTTAAATAAATTTTATGCAAGCATTAATTAATTTTTGTTCAATTTTGAATAAATAATTATTACCCTAGGCAATCATCTGAATCAAAAAAAAATTGAAAAAATAGTATTTCAAGTTTCTACTTTTTTTAAATATATTTTTAAATTAAAATATTAATTAATATAAAGCTTATAATGCTTAATTTCAGATATGATTTTTGATACCTAAACAAGATGCCATATTTCATATTACATAGCTTTTCATAAAGTTCAAAAGCCACTTCACAAACAATTAAAACATAGAATCTATTTTGCTAAACGATGAACAAAAATTGAAACTTCGGACAGTGATTCGAATACGTGACATCTTCTAACTTACTTAAAATTATAAATCAACCTCAAAAATACTAATTTATTCATAGAATTATTAGATTTTAACAATATTTATAATCAACGAATTGATTGAAATCAGATTAGGATACATTAATTTTGGACAAAATAGTTTCAAAGATTTATGCGTTGTTCTTTTTAATATGAAGACCAATATTTAAGATACTCCAAACGTGAGATCCACAATAATTGCAATTATGAAAATTCATGTAAAATGTAACTTCATTTAATGATTCATTTAAGATAGGGAATAGAAATTGGAACCTCATTATTTTTGGGAGTCGATAAATCTAGGTTTCAATATTGTTATTTTATTTTTATTTTTATATTGTTAACAAATTAATAAAATGAAACAACTACAAGTTGCAACAATGGTCATGATAACTTCACTTTCAATAAAACAATAATAATGTGCTATCGTAAACACTCCGTAGTTTTATTGTAACTTAAAAAAAAATACGGCGATGATTAAATACTTAAGGTGAACACTTAGACGTATACGCACTTTTTTTAATCTATCTTATATATATATAGATTAAAAGAACTTTACTGTTCAAAACATTAAAAATTATATATTTTAAATACACACAAAAATACAGGTTTTGAAATTTTCTTTGTAAAAATTAATAAACTACCTTCGTAATTTTAACTAAAATTATTAATAACTTTAAATAGGAAGTTATTGTAATGTAGAATTGATAATTTTGACATTTCTCGACATTCCAAGGTCCCTAGAGTCGAATTAAAAGGTTTTTGAAAAGATGTCTGTGCGTGAGTACGTACGTCCACATATTCGTACGTTCCGATGTTTTTTCGTCGTCATAGCCCAAGAACCAGAAGCAACATCGACCTAAAATAAATGTTGGTATACAGATAAAAGTGCATAAAGATGCAGAAAATGCTCTCAAGGAAATTTCGTGTGTGGGTTTTTTAGGTAAACATTTTGGTTAACTCAAAATATTTTGAATTAAATTTTATATTATATATTATAACGTCATACCAAACAAAATTCAATTAACTTTTTTTTATAAATCAAAATATAATTTGGCTCTTCGGAAATTTTACGAATAAAAAATGGTTTTATCTCCAAAACAATTTAATGCAACGGAGAATAACGTTTTTGATATCAAGCAACATTTTAAGAAAAATCAAATTGGTAGTTTTTTTTATAAAAACTAAAAACCTAAAATAAAACATGACACAAAGTAAAAATTGAAATCGACTCAAATATCTTTTAAAAACTTGAGACTATAAACAATCTTATAAACAATATTTTTTAACATTCTGAACAATTTTGAGAAAAACCAAAGTGACAGTTTTTTTTCCAAAAACTAAAAACCTAAAAAATTAATAAATGTTAGTAAAATTTGATTTTCGACACAAATATATTTTGAAAACTTTGCGAATTATTGTTTTCAGCATCCAGTAAAATTTTGAGAAAAATCGAATAAACAGTTTTTTTAACAAGAAATAAATACTTAAAACAAAAATAATAAAAGTTTGTAAAAATTGATTTTCGACTCAAATATCTTTTCAAAAATTTAAGATACAGTCTTCGAATTGATTTTATTTTATAAAAAATATTGTTTATAACATTCAGAAGTTTAAAAAAAAAAATCTAAGTCAGTTTTTTTCATAAAAATTCAAATCTACAAGAAATCTCGTGAATTATTATTCTATTTCTATTGAAAACATTGGTTTCAAACTAATTTTATTCATCCAATTTGTATTTGCTTATATTAAAAATAAAAACTTTTAAGAAATGCTACCTAAATTGGTAAACATTTGTTTCCCAATAAAAATATCGTTAACCAAAATAGATTTTGAAATCAAACTATTTCATTTTATACAAAATATTACATATAATGTAATATTAAATTTTTTTTAGAATTATTTAGTTAATAACTTTTTTAACAAAACACCAAAACCTACAAACCTTTTAGGCAAGACAAATTGACAGACAGGATAGGAATTCATCAGTGTCGCATCCCAGACTCTTTTTTTACTTTTAATTTCAAAGTAAAAAACTATGTTTATTAAGAGTTTCCTTTAGTACTTCATTGTTCATTAAATTGTTTTATCATTTAAATTTAAGACGGTGAGCTTTTATAATGTATTATCATACAAAAGAATGCAATTTTTCAATAGTGTCACATGTCCCTGATCTTAAAGTTCAAGGTTAAAATAAAAGAGTTTAATGGGCCAAAGATCAGAAGTATGACAATTTGAAACAACAACTTAAATGCTCTGCAAAATATTTCGACATCACAAAAATAATGTCAACAAAAACTTTTTTGCTGTCTTAAGTATATGAAGAAATGAGTTGGTAGAATTCCAAATTTAATGCTATACTTTGTCTCTGAAAAGAGCAAAATCAATTCATTTTTGAAGAAACTAACTAACTAACTGGCATGAATTTAACTATGGATTTTCATTATATGCGATTGGGGTTAATTTGTAAGTTTTTGTTAAAGAGTGATAGAAATAAAAAATATACACATTAAACCATTCCACCAGCATTAAGACCTTCAAAATTTTCAAAACAATCAAAAAAACATATTATCGCTTTAAAGACAAAAGAAATATATGTACCATGTTAATTCTTGTTAATTTAATAGTTTTTACTGTAGCCAAAACATCACATTTCTTTCTTACCTATCTTTCACAATTTACAGAGATTGATATACGCTATCTTACTACTGCCAAATAATGAGTTCTTTTCATAAGCAGCAATGCCAATGCAAATAAACAGATAAATAATAAACGAAACATATATCAGCAAAAATTGATAATTACATAAATTAAATAGTAAGTTAATAAATAATAATAAATAAGTAAATAATTAAATTAATAAATAAATAAACAAATAAATAAATAAACGAATAAATGAATAAATAAAAAATAAAACAAGTAAATAAATTAGTATATGAATATATAAAATCAAGTTAAATAACAAATAAATATATACATAGAGTTAAAAATAAATAAATAAATAAATAGGTAATTTCATAGATAAAAATATGCATATACGGAGTAGAAGACTTAATAAATAAGTAAAGTGCTTAATATGACGCTAGGTCTGATACCCAGGCATTGTCAGAAGATATGCGGAAGGTAAAAAGGTTTTTTCTTAAAGCTTTTCATATTGATATATATTATCATGAAACTTTGAGTGTCATATTTATATTGTCCAAAGTATTTAAAAATAATGAACTTATAAGAGTAACTCTTAAATTAATTTATTTGAATCGAATTAATTATATAACGTTCTTAAAAATAATTAAATCAATTATGTTATACTTTGTAAAAACCATAGACTTCTTTTGAGAAGTTTCAAGCTTACATTGATAAAATTGTATCTATCCTTACATTTTACACTTTTTAGTAGTAACATACATATTTTAAAAATGTTATTTTATGACTTCGAAGGACAATAACTTCAAATCTGTTCAAGACAAACATATTTTATTTGGATTGTTCTAGTCTTATTTTGTTATGTTATAAAATTAAAATTGCTTCAACTTAAGCAATACATTTTTGACTTTTTGTACGTCTAGCTCTTCTGGAACGGTTCACTGTGTGTTCGTCTTTGGTAATAAGTCGATCTCATTTTTTTCTTTCAAAAGTATTGTAACACAATATAATTTGGAAGGTTTTTAGTTTCTTTCTATATCACTTGCGACATTGCATTACATTGCCTTCCATACTACTTAGCACCTTGAGCAACTAAGACTACATAATGTAAGGCAATACAACACATCAACAATACAAAACAGAACAGAATAAGAAAGAACAAAAGAAAGAAAGAAACACTTCACAACAGCACGTGTAGATTTCAAGATGTTCCTCAACCTTCTAATGGGTTCTAATAAATTCAAACAAGCTCAGGCTTTAAGACCAACAATAATTTTGTTTTTTTTCCTTGTCTTCTTTAAATATATTTCTCCAGGAATTTCTCAAAAACTGGTCAACGTTTTTTTTAAGAAATTCAAACATCAAACTTAAATTTAAAAGCACTTAACAATTGCATATCTAAAATATTTTTAAAAATAAAATTGAAAACTTTTATATCAAAAAAATAAATCCAAAAAAATTTAATAATAAGGGGTTAAGGTTATTTGTCAAATTTAATGACATCTAAATTTTTGAACATAAATTCATTTTGCAGGCATATATTTAAATCTTAAAAAATTCTTATATCAAACCAAGTCTTAGAATACAAGACCAAGTTTGAGCAAATAAATCGTGCAATTATAATCTTCTGTTGAACAGTTTTTGAGAATATCCAAAATGAGACCACATTTATTTATTTATTACATGAAAAACCTATAAACATTAAGACGCATTTTCTTATAATTTAGGTTAAGGCTATAATTTAAATAATGTACCAGAAACAGTACGACTCTTAGTGAGTTAAACTAGTTTATCTGGGGATGTGTAGTTATGGAGTTTAATCTAAGGATCAGACGGAAAAACTGAATATTACCAACAAGGACGGATCCAAACTTTTTTTTAATCATGGGGGACCCACACACAATTAACATAAAGATTATTTTCTGAGCAACGCTTAAAAATGTTCTTTAATGTTCTCTAAAGAAGATTGACAAAATTTAAATAACATAATGTTTATCTTAACTTTACATTTACATATCTCGAGCGCTAAAGTAAAAACTTTAGTTGTTAGATTATGTAAAAACACTGTTGTCCAGCAAGATATGGTCAAACTTTTTAATTTAGACGAAAACTTTATAAGATTCGAACAGTTTTCTTAATATGAAATATTTAAGAGCTCAAATACAATCGTTAAGAGGGTTTTTGGTGCACTTCACGCAGAAATGTTTAAATAATGTTGAATCTTAGCTTTTTTCCAAAAATAATGTATTCTGTTCTTAATGGCATTTCTAAAGATGCGAAGAAAGCTACAAATATAAACTGGTACATTAGAGCTGATGCCAGAAGAGAAATTCTAAAAAATTACTGAAGTCTATATAACTGAAAAATTGTAAAGTGAAAAATGTTTCGTTCTTGAATTTAAATAAAACAAATTAAGGTAAAAAAATAAGTTGGTAAGAAACTTTAATAAAGCGCTCACAAATAATACCTTACAGATTAACATTTACTTCAGTTGTCAAGAGATTCAAGGCTTTTGGATTAAATTCGTACATATGAAAAGTTTATTATGTCTTAAAATAAGCCATTAGTTTAACGTAAGTGTCACTTTTGCCGGTTTTGGGACATTTGTATTCTCGAAATTCGTGTTTAAATTTCAGTTCTAGAGCAAATTCAATTCAAAACGTAGATTTCAATCAATCAATTTTGAAAGAAAAAACACGTTAAGAAGCAGTAGACTATTTATGTGCATAAAGTTGAAGACAAGTCTGAAAAATTTCAAGGCAGCTTAATATCAATTTGCCGATCTCTTATTCAAGGTTTCTTCTTAAGAACTTAAATATTTGCTCTTTCTTATAAATTCTATGAAAATAATTAAAAGCATTACTTAAGTTTTTCCAAATTCTAAATTGTGTGAAAACCGCTTTTTAGTGAATGTCATTTAATTCCTAACAAATCTTTAGATGAAATCTTTACGCCTACAACTTAATTGTGTAAGCTTTATAGCTCATATGAGACCCTCCAGTCCGGATTGTCTATTGAAGGTATCCCTTCGGTTATGAATTTAATGAGAGGTTACAATAGGTACAATGGTACATATATAATGCATGTAATAACGCTTTTTTACCTATTTTCTTTTGTACAAATAATTTGTTTTTTTTATTTAAAAAAAACCGGTAGGAAGTATTATTGTAATTCGTAATAAGTTCTTTAAAATATATATCCAAGTGGTTTTCATTAAACTTGAGAATCAAACATTCAATTCAATGGATTAATAGTGGATAATTGCTGAGAGAATGTTAAACATAAATTTTAAATTTTGTCTTTTTTATAAGAAAATCGGGAAAACTATAACTCCCGTTCTTAAGATCATAAACTTTTGTATAATAGTTTTATGGCACCTTTACAAAAGTTTTTAAACCAAAATGAAATTTATATCAATTTCAAGATCCTTATACAAATATCCAGATATTCAAACAGACATTCTTATGGACGCACTTTTGTATGGTTTTAAATCTCAAAATGGTTTAAGATCTTGTGTAAAGCAAATCAATCCTTTCGCAAGTGCTAACTCTATCAATTCATGAATTTGATAATTAGGAATTTTCCAGATTGTTGTGCATATCAATTTATAATGTATAATACTTTATTGGACACGACTTATGACACAAGGATGTATAATTTTTTTAAATTTAGAGTAAAATTGAGGAAACTGGATATGATTTAAAGATTTTGGTGAATCTGACAAAATATACCAGTATTAAAATTACCCCACTGGTTTTCTGCGCAAAACTTCAACAATATTGTTCCAATTCGATGCAAAATCTAATCCGGTTCGTAGCTGATTTTTTAAATATGTTATATGTCTAATTTAATGTCTATGATTAAAATGAATAATCTGGATTTTCAACCTTTAAAATTAGCCACGTTTTTTATTTTAATTTAAAAGTTTATTCTAAATTCTGATATGTATGGAAAAGTCAAGTTTTAAGCGTTAAAATTGGATACATATTGGAAAGTTTATTGGTATAATAAATATACCAAAATCATAATATTGGACATAATAATTGAACAATGGTGTACTTTTTTTCGTTCTTTGTAATTGGTGGCATATTTACACATTTTACCGCATACAAAATGGACCGAAAGCATAATTTTGTGTCTAAAAACGATTAAATTTTAATTAGACAAATAATAATTCAATATTTAATTGTAGGAAAACCGCTAATTCCTAAAACGCATTGACAAAACATTTATGATAAAAAAAAATCTTATCTGTTCTAGTTTTATTAAAATATTAAACCAAGAACAATTGTCTTCGGTTTTTCCAAGTTATAAAGCCAGTTAAATATCAGTATTAAAAATGGAAGATATTTATAAACCTAGAAATATTTGTAAGGTTTTTTCTAACCAGAAATTTTCAAGAGCACGTTCGTAACATTTGCATTTCTGTGAATGGGTATTTAATGTACTCTGTTGACTTTTCAATGTTAACATTTCTATGCGATTAAAGATCTATCCACAATTATTTATCACAAATTTTATACATTGCTAAATTAAAATATATTAATTGTTTGTAGTTATATAAGCAATAACCTTAAAATGGCAAAAATGGGTTCAAATGAAAGTATTTATTTAAAATCAGAAAGGAAGAGAAAACGAGGAAATTACTTCATAATTTTTGGACTTGCGTCGGTTACTTTGAAACACCCTGTATTTTGGACAACGTCCATATTTCATATTTCAGGAAATATTAAAAAAAAATTGGCTTTATAATGCAGATGAATAAAATAGAATCATAGAAACCATATAAAATTCTTCCGAAACATTTTCATTCAGGAAATCAAGATTATTTCAAACAAAATTCTATGTTTCAATACATAACAAATTGCACCAAAATGTAATGTAAATTGTTTACCATCGAGGTGTGTGATTAAGACCAATTATTAACTTCCCATAGGAGGTTATTGTAATAGGTCCGATTTTTCAAATTGAAAATTTTGACTTTTCTCGACGTCTTAACCCATTCTCTCCCACTGTCCTTTTTAGAGTACAGCAAAATGCAGTTACTTTATGTGCATATAAAAGTAGGCCATGAAATAAAAATTATCTGTTTAAAGGCTTTTTCGGCTTTATTGAGTATTTTCGAATTTTTCCAAACAATTTTTTTTATCGAAGTAGGAGTGTGTTGCATTGTCTTTTTGCGCAAAGCATTTTAAAATATTCTTAGTTTTGCCTTCATCAAAAAAGTTTGTTTCTTCAAAAAATTTAATCACGAGATAACTTGATAGTTTCTGCAGAATTTATTAAAAATAAACATGCAAATCAGTTAAAAATTAGTACCCACATAGTTTTGTATAAACATACGGAAGTAAGAAAAGCTTAAGTTAGATGTACTTTAAAAAGGAAAGTGCGTTGATGCATACACTTTTCTTTTAAGTATCCAAAATGGATTTTAGATCTATTTCTACAAAAATATTTTATGGAAAACGTTTCCATAATCTCGATTCCGCCCTGGAATAAATTGATATTAATACGGAGATAGTCAACGCTGATATCTCCGGTTGACTATGTTACGGATGAAGAGGATATCGATGAAGATAACTTAAAGACAATAGAGTTACCACAAGATGTTCCAGGTGAGGTTGAGATTTTTGTGGAATATTATTTAGCCCAAGACGACGGTGAATTTGACAGCGAAGATGATATTCCATTGCCTAAGCTTAGAAAGTCAATTGCTCCACCGTTATGGACAAAGTCAATTACGTCAACAGATGGAATAAATCCAACAACGAATTATTTGGCTCGAATTCAAAGCTGCGCTTCTGATTTGGTTGGCCTCAACGAAGTTCAAGTCTTTGAAAAACTGTTTGATGTCGAGGTAAGGCAACTTATCGTAAATCAAACAATGATGTATGCAGGCCAAAAAATAAACACAGCTTTTCATTCAATGATGAAGACTTAAATTTTTTTATTGCAATCCTTCTATTTTCGGGCTATCACTCCGAAGCAAGAGAATTCATGTACTGGAAACAAGCAGCTGATACACATGTACCTACTATTGCAAACAGTATGTCCAGGAACATATTTCAAGAAATAAAATGATTCATTCATTTTGCTGATAATAATACCCTTGAAATGAACGATAAAATGGCAAAACTGCGTCCGCTCAGTAAACTTTTGTGTCAAAAGTTTCAAAAGTGGGGATATTTGTATGAGCATTTATCTTTAGACGAATCAATGGTGAAGTATTTCGGTCAACATTTTTCTAAGCAATTTATAAGAGGAAAGCCTAAAAGATTTGGTTTCAAAAATTGGATGCTTTGCAGGAAAGATGGCTACATGTATGAATTCGATACATATTTCGGAGTTAAAAACGTAAGGCCTTCATTGAAAGCCCTATAGAGTCTATAGTGGTTCTCGACCTTCTAAGGAGTGTTGACTGTCCAAGTGATCATGTTATTTATTTCGATAACTTTTTTACTAGTTATAGCCTAATGAAGATTTTAAAAGAAACAAAATTTAGAGCAACCGGAACAACTCGGGATAATCGGTTAAAAAAATGTCCTCTTCCTTCTAATAAAGAATTTCAAAAGCAGAAAAGGGGAACTTTTGACCACCAATTTGATAAGAGAAATGAATTGCTTTTTGTCAAATGGAAGGACAATAGCATCGTAACGATGGCCACGAACTAAGACCAGATCGAACTTCTTGAAAATGTCAAACGGTGGAGCAAGGATGAGCAGAAACTACAACACGAACATGGGTGGTTTTGATCTGCATGACCAGTTCATCAACACTTACTCCATTGAAATAAGAGGCAAAAAGTGGTGGTTGAACCTATTCACAGCCATGATCTCGTCTACTACGTCCAATGCCTGAAAGGCGATCTACTATAGTCGAAATAAAAGATTTTTAGAAAGATGTCTGTGCGTGCGTGTGTAAGTACGTTCGCGACGTTTTTTCGGCGTCCATAGCTCAGGAACAAAAAAAGATATCGACTTCAAATGAATTTTGCTATACAGATAATAATGCGGAAAGATGCAGAAATGGCTTTCAAGAAAATTGCGTGGGTGCTTTTTTTTAAATAGCAGTTTAAAAAAAGGTAAACATTTTGGTTAACCTTAAGTATCTCACGAAATAAAAACGCTAGAGACTTGAATTTAATTTCATATTATAAATTGTAAAGCAATACTAAACCAATATATTTTTGAAACAAAATACAATCAAGGGTTTTTTTATCAATCCAAAAAAAACTGAAAAAAACTGTCCCCTCGAAAATTTACGAATAAAAACTGATTTCATCTCCAAAACAATTTTGTGCAACGAAAAATAACTTTTGTAACATCTGGTAAAATTTTAAGGAAAATCATATTGATAATTTTTTGTATTAAAAGTAAAAACCAGAACAAAATAGTTATTAGAGTTAAAGAAATGGAATTTCTACTCTTTTTAAAAATTTGAAATAATATTTTCCAACTAATTTTTACTTATAATTAATATTGTTTTCAACATTAGAAAACATTTTGAGAAAAATCGAACTGACAGTTTTCTTACAAAAAATAAAACCTAAATAAAAGAATTTATAAAGTTGGTCAAAATTGAATATCGACTCAAATATCTTTTCAAAACTTTGGGATATTGGCTTTAAACCACTATTGTCTTTTAAAAAATATTGTTGTGAACAATTAGTAAAATTTTGAGAAAAATCGAATTGACAGTTTTTTTACAAAAAATAAATATTTAAAAGAAAATTCATTGATTTTCGACTCAAATATCTTTTCAAAACTTTGGGATACTTGCTTTAAACTACTTTTGTCTTTAAAAAAAAATTGTTATCAGCATTCAGTAAAATTTTGAGAAAAATCTAAAGGACAATTCCTCAACCCAACACGAAAACCTACACAGGGCTATCGTGAATCGCATTTCTCGAGAAATTTTTCCCAAATTTGAAAAATAGCTATCGTAAAGTAATTTCGAAATTAAGGAAAAATTCCGCGAGAAATATTTACCTATCGTGAACTATTTTTGTAAGGGAAATTTCCTTCGCTTTCTCGAGAAATATTCCGTTACAATTTTGCAAGGGAATCCGGAAAGTTATCTGTTGATATGTGAGTTATCTCTATAAAAAATAAACAAAACTATAAAAACTAACTAAAATAATTGATTTTTAAGATCTAAATCTTCAAATTCCAAACAAATAGAAGAATTAATTTCCTCAATGGAAAAAAATCCGGACATTGCAAATGGCTTTACTAATAAAAGCAAGGATGATGTCCAAACATTTTGGAATCGGCTAGAACAAGACCTCAACTCCATTGGGTCCCCTATGAAATCAATTGCTGAGTGGAAAAAAGTGAGTGGTTTACGATTTTACTGATGCTTTTTGTAACCAATCTTCATGATCCTTCCCCACTCCTGTCTGATAGCCTCCTTCGGCAAAGAAGCGCAAACATACACTTATTTTTATATAAGGAGGAACAGCGCCAGGTTTCTTTGCATGAGGCAAAAAATCAGACAGTTTTTCGACCAAATATTTGAACAACGCAACGGCTTACTAACTCTATAATAATTGTGAAATCTGTGGATAAAGGATACTCATAACAAATGTGATGATGCAAACAAATAGGTTTTTTTAAAATACAGTGCTTGTGGAAGCTCCAAAGGATTAGAATGGTTTCTCAAATTGCGTCGTATGGCTCTCGGCTCTTTTCGCCTTCTTGACTCTTCTTCCTCTAATAACAACAAAACTCATATTCTTTGCATTTTTATAAATGTTTAATTTAATGTTTAACAAATGTTATTATTTTGTATCAAAGCTAACTTCTTTGTTTTTTCTTTAAAATGAAATGTCAAACTGTTCAAACATTATTTTCGAATATTTTTTTTCTCATGTTCGTAAAACTTATTCCCAGGGAAAAGCATTCCGCCAGGAATTCCAGATAGGAGGAATGTGTTCTCGAGAAGAGAAAAATTCCGTGAGAAAAATATTTCCCAAGGAATTGCCGATAAGGCTGACAAACTTTTAAGCAAGACAAATCGATAGACGTGATGGGAAGTTATCAGTGTGGGTCGCATCCTAGCCTCTTTTTAGTTTATTATTTACATTTTTGGTTTATATGATGTTCTAGTTAACAGAATAATTTGTATATCACCAACCATTAAAATATATGTACCAAAGATATAATTTGTTTACAGCCGGAGTAAGTTAAACCCGACAACGAATATACCGAATTTCAAAAATAAAAAGTAAAAAAATTGTACAAAAACTGCAAAGGTGGCATATTTTTATATTGAAGATGTATACCGCCAAGGTGCAGTTTTAGTGGATAAATTCTCAAGTGTAGGAATTTCAATATCTATCATCTAACAATTTGAGGAATGGAGTGCAAAACTAATGACTTATTATTTATAAAATTGTCAGATATTAACCATTAAAATGTTTACATTTTTTAAATTTAAAAATCCATAAATAAATAACGACAACCTAAACCTATTAGTATGCAAAATAAATTACAGACTTTGGATCTAATTTTTGACAAATATCATCTTGTACCAACTTCATCTTTATCATTAACAAGACAATACGATTGGTTCGTCTTTATTTCTTCTGTACGACACTGGTTTTAATCTTCTATTCTGCACCTTCCTCTGAAGAAATAGTTCAGGATTACATTTTTATTCCACGGTTTATAACACTACTAAACTCAAATTGCCAATACCACCACCTGTGGAATAGTCTTATTTCTATAAAAACTCTTGAGTACCACCAGACCAGCACCAACCCTTGACATAAATATATTTTTACATTTGCTCTCGACGAAAATGTCAGAAGTTCATAGTTCGATATCGAATAAAAAGCGAATAAATCAACCCTGTCATGAATTTCTTATAAATTTACAAATGTCTTCTCAAGTGACTTTTACACACTTCAATATAAAAATTCTACTTCTATGGACTTAGACTTATAAGATGCAAAAACAAATAACTTACCGCACATTGAGGCAAATCACCCTCCGGTCGCTTCACCTTCCATCCCAATAACGGTGGTATACATATCAATCCCGACATTATCCACACAAATGCAATCATGAGTGCGGCCCTCGCCGGAGTCCTCGACTTCAAATACTCAACCGCCTTCGTAATACTCCAATACCGATCTAACGAAATCAAACACAAATTCATTATCGACGCCGTACACAAAAGGACATCCATTGCCGAATGAATATCACACCACCAACTACCAAATATCCAATAACCCATCAATTCGTTAGCCAAAGAAAACGGCATTATAATCAACCCCAAAAAGAAATCCGCCACCGCCAATGAGGCTATAAACCAATTCTGGATGTTCTTCAACGATTTTTCCGTTGCAATCGCTATTATCACCAACATATTTCCCACCACAATAATAATCATTAGTATCGTAACGATTATCGACGCGATAATAATGTGCGTCAACGTATAGCCACTTGGATAGGTATCATTATATTGTATCGTGGTCGTTACATTACCGTTAGGCGTATTGTTGTTCGTGAAGAAATAATTACTGTTCGTATTGAAGTTGTTGTTGATAAATAGCAGGGTATCGTTGAAGGATAATGTCGTTGTGCCATAAATGGCTGACGACACTGAGGCAGCTGGATCGGTATTAAGTGATCCCGATCCAGATTGACTCGAACCGAATGTTGTTGAGATTGTTGAGGCGGCAGCGGCAGCGGTAACAGCGGCAGAGGCGTAAGTTGATTGATTGATATTGATTTGATAGTCCGTTGGACTTGGACTTGACGATGAGAAAATGGCCAAAAAGTCATCGGTACTGATGTTGCCAGTGTTGATGTTGCTGTTGATGTTTGCCGATGCAAATTGTTGCATGTAATCCATTGTTGAATTTTTATTCTAATTGTGATTTGAGTTGAAATTATGAGTGAGTATAATTTTTTTATTAATTTTTCACGGTGGACGTTTTAATTGATTTTTATTTATTTATATGAAAACTATAGATATTTATTCTACATATATCTTTGTCTATACACAGTGTCAGAGATACTAGGTGGGAGGGAGCGTTCAACAATATTATTGCTTATCTTTTGGTTAACTTATTTTTATATTGGTTTTATTATTATCGGATTTGAACTCTACTTAAAGAATATAATTTATAATTACTTCCTCCCCTTAATATTTGTTATTTTTCTCCCAGCAATAATGTAGTTAAAACTTTCCTTAGATAGATATTTTTTTAATTAACTCTGATTGGTCCCGACGAATTCGGTTTTTTCGAAAAGAAATTTAAAAATAAAAACAATTTAATCTAAAAAACAATCTTTTTTTTATTATTATTAAACATTGAGATTCTTTTATTTTTGTATAAAGCGAAATTGGATATTAATCTTATATTTTTTAATTTTTGTTTTATTGCTTAGAATCTAATTTTTGATTAAATATTTTGATTTTTCTTTAATTAATTATCCGTATAATTAGGTGTATTAGTTTTGTTTATATATATTTATTATATTTTAGTTGTTGCTATTTTTGGTTTTGAAATTATTACCCGTGTCTATCCGACTTTTCGATTGCTGTTTTGAAAACCACTTTTTTTAGGAAAAAAATATGGCTTTAAATAGCTTTTATGTACATGTTTTTTGTTTAAGTTTTTCTTTTATTTTAATCTGCTTTTATTTACAATAAATTTATACTAATGTGTTTACAATTTTTAAATATCTAATTGTGGTGGATTGATTGAAGATGATGATGCTGAAGATGATGATGCGGGCTGAGGTTGTCGTCGGTGTGCAGCATTACGAACAATTTTACAACGACAAATACAATTACAATTGTGTACGACACGATGACAACGAAGTACGGCGATAAATTGGAAGATTAATTCAATTTGGCACATAATTTTACAATTATTTCAAGAAATTCTTGTTTTGGTTCTTTAAATATTTTAACATTTCAATTTAAAAAAAAAGAAGAATGAACCGTGAAATGTGTAGCGAGCAATAAATTTACGTGATGATGAATTAAATTATTCTGTTTATTCATGTAATTTCTTTAGTTAATTCAATGCAGCAATAACATAGGGCATCAGAGTTGGCATTGTCTGTTGGGCGCCACTTACAGTGGCCCATCGTACTTTCTTGGAATACAAATTTAATGTTTGTTAAGATTTTAATCGAGCTTGAAATGAAATTATTTATGGAGATATTATTGTTGCTGTGTCCTGATGTCACAACATACACGCACTTTTGGAAAAACTCCAAAGGATTTTTATCTTTTTATCGAAAGATAAGATTTTTTTCAATTTATTCCTTCGAAGTAAGCTTTTATTTTCATAATTTTTCTTCTGAAATGTCGAAAGCAAAAATAAAGAAAGGAAAACAATTTTCCTAACTCGAGGATGTTGTTGTTACTGCAACACACGCACAATTCTAAATGGAGCACTGAGCACTTCTCTTAGATACTTTTATATCTAAATATTACACTTGGAAAGGAAAATTTTCTTCACATTTATCTATTTTTTTTTATATTCTCAAGAACTCGCGCGGAACACGAAAGTATAGAAGAATAAGAACTAAAAGACACGAATCTATAAATTAAATTGTAGAAGGCAAAAGTTGCAAAGGATTCAATCATCAAGGAACAACATTCAACAATTTTTTGGTTTTGTTTTTCTTTTTTCTGTATTCTTCAAATTGATATCAATTTAATTTTTCTTTTTGTATTACAATTATGAATAGATATATTATAGAAGAGTTTGAATTTTCATAAGCAACAACAATAACCACGACGTCGTCGGTCGTCCGTATGGAAAGACATTCGAACCGGGCGAATATTACATCTTAACTGAATCCATAGGATTGGAAAATGAAAATCATGCCCCAAAAGATATAGATACTTGATGTTTTGTTGAGTATCCATGTGTTGATCCACAGAGAATTTTCTTGGTTTTCCTTTTTTAATTTGTGTTGTTGTTGTTGGTACGTACTAGGTATTACTTGGTTCGTCGTCGTCGTTCCGTATTTTGTGTACACACGGATTTTCCATAAGGTTTTCCACTTGTTTTACTATATTGCTTTGCTTTGCCAGCCAGCCAGCGAGCTATGGTTGCAGCAGTTGCGATTGGTTTTTCGCTCTTTTTTGTTTTCATTGGGAAAATGCGTTCCACAGATGGGCGAAAAAGCTTATTGGAAGAGCTTTTTGAGTGTTCTCTGTTGGAAAATTCGGGTTCTCTTAAGATTTTATAAAACTTTGTATATAAAAAAGGGATGAGTATAAAAGAAAATTCAGGAAAAAAGAGAAAGTGCTGATGGCCTATTGCCCTAGAACTAGCACTACCTGCCACCACCTACCTGCCATAATGTGGCATCCATTATATGATGGCAGAACAAATATTGAATTGTTTGGTATAGGCGCATGAGTGTTTGTTTTGTTTACAAAATTTTTATAGAGAAAAATAATGTTAATTTTTGTTTTGCGTATGATGAAAGAAGTGGTGTAGTGTGTAGGTCAGTTCCTTTTGACGTAGGTAGGATGTAAGTGTATTGGGAAAGGAACTTAAGAGTGGATTCTGTTGAGTTGTTACCAGGATATCAAAATTAATATAAAACAAAATAAAATAAAATAAAACTATTTTTTTTTTAAATAAAATGTGACGCATGCTAAAAACTTTCGATTGATGAATTTTAAAATAATAACTTTTTACACTACGTCAAATTGTTCTTTAAGGAACTTCAAAAATTATATGCAATAAATGATTATAGTTTAAGCTGTTTAAAGCTAAAATTTAATTTGTTTCTAAAACCAAATTGCCATTAGTTATTATTAATTTAACTGAAAGTCAACAATAAAGGAATGTTCTTTATGTTTGAAGGCAATGTCTTTATTTTTTTTCTCAAGATATTCAAGTCGAAAATAAATTTGTACCAATTGTTGTATGTAACAAAACTGTGGATCGGATATGAAGCAATTTTGAGTAGTTTTCTATTGTTTTGTCAGAAAAGAGTCTTTTAGAATTTTCTTTTTATTTTATCAAATATTAACGACCAATATTTTCCATAAAAGAAATGGAATTAAACGGTGATTTTTTAAGAGCTTGAGAACTTTAAAAAAAAAACGCATAAAATTTGCAAAATCTCATCGATTATTTATTTGAAACGTTAGATTGGTCCATGACATTTACTTTTTGAAGATAATTTCATTTAAATGTTGACCGCGGCTGCGTCTTAGGTGGTCCATTCGGAAAGTCCAATTTTGGGTAACTTTTTCGAGCATTTCGGCCGGAATAGCCCGAATTTCTTCGGAAATGTTGTCTTCCAAAGCTGGAATAGTTGCTTATTTGTGTAGACTTTAGACGTGACGTAGCCCCACAAAACATAGTCTAAAGGCGTCAAATCGCATGATCTTGGTGGCAAACTTACCGGTCCATTCCTTGAGATGAATTGTTCTCCGAAGTTTTCCCTAAAAATGGCCATAGAATCGCGAGCTGTGTGGCATGTAGCGCCATCTTGTTGGAACCACATGTCAACCAAGTTCAGTTCTTCCATTTTTGGCAACAAAAAGTTTGTTAGCATTGAACGATAGCGATCGCCATTCACCGTAATGTTGCGTCCAACAGCATCTTTGAAAAAATACGGTCCAATGATTCCACCAGCGTACAAACCACACCAAACAGTGCGTTTTTCGGGATGCATGGGCAGTTCTTGAACGGCTTCTGGTTGCTCTTCACTCCAAATGCGGCAATTTTGCTTATTTACGTAGCCATTCAACCAGAAATGAGCCTCATCGCTGAACAAAATTTGTCGATAAAAAAGCGGATTTTCTCCCAACTTTTCTAGGGCCCATTCACTGAAAATTCGACGTTGTGGCAGATCGTTCGGCTTCAGTTCTTGCACGAGCTGTATTTTATACGGTTTTACACCAAGATCTTTGCGTAAAATCTTCCATGTGGTCGAATAACACAAACCCAATTGCTGCGAACGGCGACGAATCGACATTTCACGGTCTTCAGCAACACTCTCAGAAACAGACGCAATATTCTCTTCTGTACGCACTGTACTGATTCGTGTGGTTGGTTTAATGTCCAATAAAGTAAACTGAGTGCGAAACTTGGTCACAATCGCATTAATTGTTTGCTCACTTGGTCGATTATGTAGACCATAAATCGGATGTAAAGCGCGAAACACATTTCGAACCGAACACTGATTTTGGTAATAAAATTCAATGATTTGCAAGCGTTGCTCGTTAGTAAGTCTATTCATGAATAAATGTCAAAGCATACTGAGCATCTTTCTCTTTGACACCATGTCTGAAATTCCGCGTGATCTGTCAAATACTAATGCATGAAAATCCTAACCTCAAAAAATCACCCTTTAGAAGTCAATACTTTTCTTTTTCATTTTGTTTTCAATTTTTACCAATTCTCAGAAGTATTTTTGTAGGGTTTTATTTCTTTGTAATAAATTATCAAAACAAATTTCTAAAAACATATCAGATATCGAGAACTTCAATCTTCAATGCAAAATTGAGATTATTAACTTCCAATAGGAAGTTATTATAATGGGACCGAATTGTCGAATTGAAAATTTTGACATTTCACGACGTTTCAAGTTCCCTAGAGTCGAAATAAAAGATTTTTAGAAAGACGTCTGTGCGTGCGTGTGTACGTACGTTCGTGCGTCCGTACGTCCGTACGTCCGTGACGTTTTTTCGTCGTCCATAGCTCAAGAACCTGAAGAGATATCGACTTCAAATAAGTATTGTTATAGAGATATTAAGGCAGAAAGATGCACAAAGGGCTCTTAAGAAAATTGCGTGGGTGGATATTTTACCATAGCAGTTTAAACAAAAAGTGAAAAATTTGGTTAACCCTAAATATCTCAAGAACCAATGACGCAAGAGACTTGAATTAAATTTTATAATATATATTGTAACACACAAAACAAGTATATTTTTTTCAAAAAATCCAATTAACGTTTTTTTTTTTTATAAATCAAAAAAACTGAACAAAAAAATTGTCACCTCCAAAATTTTACGACTGAAATATGGTTTCATCTCCAAAACAATTTTGTGCAACGAAGAATAATGTTTTTGACATCTGATAAAATTTGAGAAAAATCTAATTGACAGTTTTTTTTACAAAAAGTTAAAAACCGAAAAAAAAATTAACAAAAGTTGGTAAAAATTGATTTTCGACTCAAATATGTCTTCAAAAATTTTAAATATTGGCTTCAAACTAATTTTATATTAATAGAAATATTGTTTTCAACATTTGGTAAAATTTTTAAAAAATTCGAATTGACAGTTTTTTTTACAAGAAATAAAACTCTAAAAAAAACAATACTAAAACTTGGTAAAAATTTACTTTCTGCTCAAATAGCTTTTCAAAAATTAAAAATATTGGCTTCAAACTTATAGTACGCATATTTGGTAAAAATTGATACTTGATTGATATACTTTTTGAAGTGAATTTGCTTTGGATGATCTAGAAATGATTTTACCACAAATGTCAGGGATATGAGTTTCCCAAAAACAGCTAAAATGGCACTTGCGTTAAACTAATGACAAATTGAAAAAAAAAAACACAATGACCGGGGTGGACCTGGGCCTCAACCAAAATGCGTTGGGATCAGCCAGCTCGGTCCCTAGCTAGCTGTCTGAAATTTAACCATTTGCTCTACATGACCCAGCCATCTAAGTTGTTGGACTTTAATTCTGCCAACTAGGTCAGTGTCACTGTACAGACCGTACAGTTCGTCGTTATATTTTCTCCAAAAATCACCCGAAGAATTTTTCTCTCGAAGCATCCTAAGACGCTCTCATCTTTCTTTGACATAGTCCAGGCCTCATTGCCATAAATGAGAACCGGGATTATGAGTGTCTTATAGATGGTGATTTTAGATGCTCGAGAGATGACTTTACTACTCAATTGCCTTCTAAGTCCAAAGAAGCAGCGTTTTACAAGATTTATTCTTCGTTTGATTTCATTTGGAGCCCAGGCCTCCAAGGAGCGGTTTATCCGGCTCCCCGGCCTTGGTGTAATACTAAGGATATGACCCTCCAGGTTGGGACTCGAGGGTATACTCTTGAGGGATAATGATGAGCATAGGTATTAGGGTTTAAATTAAGATGCCAATTTCTCAAGAGCATAAGCTGTTAATGTAAAGGTAAAACAGGGAGAGACAAGAAACCTTACGCGGACGATGTTTAAGTGATGATTTTATCACCAATCAATTTAAAAACTCTACGTTCAATACTGCCCAAGTAGCTTAAATAAGTTGCAGGGGCACCAGCTCAGAAATGGGAGTTATAATTAAGGTTTGGACTTATATGTAAGTTGCGGGAATTTTGTCCGCTATCCCGTCTATGATCCTTCCCCAAGAGGTGGTCGGTGACACACATATCAAGAATCAGTGTAGCCGTTTAAGCGACTTTGTAGCTATATATAGCAGAATTTTCAAAAGTTTAGCGACAAAAAAAAATTTAATTAATGGACAAATATTAATTTTGTAAAATGGTGAGAACTTCAAGATAGCGTTAAGTTATGGGGAGAAGTTTCACGCTATACTTATGAAGAATTATTCCAACTTGCTAAAACAGTAATGTCACTTCCACATTCAAATGCCGAAGTGGAACTGATTTTCAGAACGATGAATATTGTTAAAAATAAGTTGAGGAATAAAATGTGAACGAAAACTCTTTATTCGAAATCAATTAAAAATACAAAAAAAAGTTTTCATAATTATGAACTCTCTAAAAATTTTCTAAAAAAAATTATTCCAAAAATACTTCAGATATTGATCTCAATGAAATTGATGAGAAGCAATGGAAATATTTATTTGTGATTAATAAATTATTTATAATAAGTATTTTAAGTTTTTATTAAAACTTTTTTACTTTTCCTTTAAAAAATGATAAGTAGTTGAGACTAAATTTGTTTTTTTTTTTGAAGTTTTGTTTACGATACGAAATAAGTTTTTTTTTGTTCAAATTGAATATGTTTTTGTGGTATTCGTACTGAAATTTTTTTTTCAGCGACTTTTTTCAAAATTTATTTTGGCTTGCGGCAACACTGTCAAGAATATCGAAATTTTCGGTCTCATTGATGCAAGTGCCATTCATGGATTGATACAAGATAGCATTGTGTTTTCGAATCATTAAATTCCACGCGGTATTTTTTCTAGGTTATTTTTTTAGGTTAGAACTTAATGAGTTTATCATATTTTGTCGTTGCAGTTCACCATCAAAAAAAGCGGATGTGATTCTGAAAACAAATAAGAAAAGCTAAGAGAACTGTCGTCAACGAAACAATGTATTGAATAAAAAATTAAAAAACAGCATATCGTTAACAAAAACGAGAAAACGTGTTGTAGATAGAGTAGAGCAATGTGGCACACCAGCATTTTTTTTT
The DNA here is from genome assembly GCF_945859685.1 of Eupeodes corollae. Classification (NCBI taxonomy): domain Eukaryota; kingdom Metazoa; phylum Arthropoda; class Insecta; order Diptera; family Syrphidae; genus Eupeodes; species Eupeodes corollae. The sequence goes on from NC_079147.1 coordinate 106,054,747, forward strand.
TCAGACTTGAAATCATCCATTACTAATTGAATTGAACGATCAAAAAGATTATTACTAATCCAATGAAAGAGGGATTAAATAAAACCGAAAGCACTCATTTCTTTTAAGAGACCCTGATGCTAAAATTCTATCAAATGCTTTTGAAATATCAAGTGCAATAATCTTATTTTTTCCAAAGCAATGTTAAGATTTGCTCCAATGTTCAGTGAAATGAACTCTGAGATCGCCAGTTGACCTCTTGCTGCGAAAGCCGTACTGTCGGTCACTACAAAGTTTTCGATTTTCGAGATATTTCTTGAGCTGATAATTAATCAGCGTGTCCATGACCTTGAATAGATGGGACGTAAGTGCATACAGCTCTCATCGACCAATGCGTTGTTCTTAGATCTAAAAGTTCTCAATTCTAGGAGAATTAAACTTGTGGTCATAATCAGTGCTGTCGCCAACGTCACTATGGAGGAAGCCTTGTAACCAAATAAAGATCCTGAAATAATTATTGAGCCCGTCCCAGTTGACTTTCTCGTATTGTGAAACAGTTCCGCCAGGAGGTCTTTCTTTAACTGTAGAGGTTTGACATGACAAATTTGAAAATTTCAAGTCCGATATTCGAGTGGGTTCGTTAATCAGCTGAGTTAAGTGGTTCAGCTCGGCGAAGATTTCAGTACACACTCCTTCGGTTGTTTTCTGGCACGAATTTTGAAGCCATGAGAAATTGTGAACATTGAAATCGCCTGTAACAACGATTTTAGTTCGAGGATAGAACGACACAATTCTTTGGATGGAATCTGATAAAGTATCAAATTCACGGGAAATAGTAAAAGTCAATAGCAAAAGTCAAATAGTTTTTCAAGGAATTTTTGTTCTAAGTTTTCCTTTTATGTTATAAATTGGGTTGTAATTAATATTGTCCTTTTTTAAATCGTTTTCGATATCTTCTAAACTTTTCTGTAAATACTCCAGGGATCTTAATTTTATTTTTTAACCTCAAAATGCAACAGTAATTAGGTAAGTATGCTACAACTTGTTTCATGTTTCTTTTTTATCTATCTTTACATGAGCGATCATCAAGTTTAAGGGGGCCTTAAACTTCATTTACATTATGTAAATATTTTAATTTCCATTCGAATTTCTTGAATTAAATATAAAATCTAAACTGAATTCACTTTTTGAATAGATACGTACGATTCGTCTACGAATCTTATGCGTACAAACGTTAAAGCACTTTAATCTGCAGCATCATATTGGACTTTACATTTTTTGTGTGTCAAAGTTATCCCTCTTAGTTAAACCTCAAATTGTATCCCTAACAATGATTCCGACTTAGTCGTTCTTTCCTGTGTGGACGTCTTTTACGACTTGAATTCAATTTCCTTCAATTTATCGATTGGAAATTTTTTCATATCATGGTGTTGAGTTCTGGGTTGCCATAGGAGTGTTTCGTATAATGTGTTTTAAAGATGGAAAACTTAGCAGATAAAGGAACTCTGAATGGTGTTGCGACAAATTGTATAAAGGGTTATTAAGTTTTTTAGATTTAGGGGTTTGACAACTCTTGAATGATAGTATAGATACAGTTAAAATGGATTTCTGATTTCTGAACTAAGAAAACTTCTGAAAAAGAAAAGATTTGATCAGTGAGACTACAAACAATTTTAGCAAACTATAGTTAGCCATTAAGAGTAAAATGCCATGAAGGCAGCTCTTAACTTACTAAACTGCAGATGTAAACTACAAACCCTCCATCCTTTGTCACCATCGATATCTGTGTTTGTTGGTAAGTTTCATATCATCAGTATAGTTCTAGTATCATCTATAGGTAGATGTCTAGAGAATGCGTGCTGTGGCCAAAGTAAGAAAACCATAGTTGATATATAGAAATCTCCAATTCCTTTGAATGTAATTTATTGAGTACTTAGTACATCCTATATACGAGTAATGGGCTATGTACTCTTTTTCTTATATACAAACAAAATATACGAATACCATATAGAAGTAAAATTCTTTTATGTACCATTACGGCATAAGATGCAAAAGAAAAAACCACTTGCCAAAGGCATCAAGAGGTATCTTGTGTCTTCTTTGTTATGTCTCGACTCCATCATCTTAAGCCAAGGATACGATACGTACATATATTTGTCTAAAATCCATATATACATTTTTTATTTCTTTTCGGTTACAACATCTGACGTTTTGGCACATCCAAAAAAGGATATGCGTATATGATGATTGAAGTACTCGCATTTATTCCGTCTCATATAGTTTCAATATACCAGTGTAAATTTTGAATATTGAAGATAAGGTACCTACCTACACTTTAGGCACATTCTATTATATCGTATATCATATATTTACAAAGATTTAACCCATATCTGATGTTTATCTTTTATATTCAGAGATTTGATGTCATTTCTTGTGGCCTTTAACTTCATGATATTGTTATATTTATTATATATGCCGTTACATATGTTTATGTAATATCTATATAAATCTATGTTTGTTAAAAGCTGTAAAGCTCTTCAATAAAGCCAATTATATGGAAATATTTTATTCAATTGCTTGCAAATAATCAAGCATTCTATTTTTCCTTCAATAAAATTATACATTTATTTAAATATTATTTTATCGTATACAATCTCCTTTTTATAAAAACACTAATTGTGTCTAGTTATTAAAACATATCTTAATTTAACGCTTTAAGGATTTTAATGAAAAGAATAAACTAGCTACAAAGAATGTTCACTTAAGATTAATTAAAAAACAAAATGTAGGATATCACAAGATCTTCATGATAAATGATGGGGATTTAATGTTTGAAGATTATTTCATGCAAATGTTGACCTTGACTGCCCCTCAAATGGTCCATCCGCTTAGTCCAATTTTGTCATCTCTTTCCAACATGTCGGCCGGTATCTCACGAATAAATGCTTCAATTTTGTCTTCCAATGCGTTAATTGAAGCGGGCTTGTCTCTTTAGACACACGCTTTAACATAGCCCCAGAAAAAATTAGTCCAAAGGCGTTACGTCCCGAACGTGAAATAAAATGTTCACTGAACTCGCCTATCAATAACAGCGCTTGCTGTGTGGCAAAGTGGCACCGTCTTGTTGAAATGTCATGCAAGTCAAGCTTTTACATTTTTGGCAGTTGCATATCAACTCACGCAGCGCTCACCATTCACAGACCATAAACCGCACCAAACTATGATTTTTTTTTTATAATAAGCGCACACTTAATTGGATATCTTATTATGTAAAGACATAGTGTGAGCACTAGGAAGAGTAGAGAGAGGTTGAAAGGAGGTGTCGGTACACCTTGGTTTTGAATTCCTGAATATTGCAATGTTCAAATGGTAGACATGTGCATTCAAGAGGACACAAGCGTCCACATGTTTTTCTCAAAACCCACCTCTGTCTATCAACTCCTACTCTCACCTCCCCGTGGTGAACATCGGGTGCCTAGTACCTCAACTGGAGATTGGGTTCCAAACCCAGTGGAAAGTTGTTGGGGGCAGCAAACGAAAGAGGGGGGGAGAGGTGTTTCCACTAAGGCACCTCTCCTTATCCAGGCGGCAGCGGAGGAATTC